>NW_027665756.1:0-14210 GCF_963924005.1 Protomyctophum bolini | reverse complement strand
GTTCGGCCGTAATCGTCTTCCGAAGTCAGTAGGAGGGGCCTATATCACGAAAAATGCCATAAATCACAAACGGAATGTCCAATCCATCCCAAATTTGAATCACATGTCCGGGGTGGTTCGTTCAACCGAGTTCCAAAAGCAATTCCATTTTCATCCATAGGGGGCGCCGCAAACGCGATAAATGTAACCGTTTGTCGGAAAACCAGAATTTCGGGGGTTAAATCCCCTCCGAATTACTTACACACGATCTCAGGTGTGACTTGAAACTGTAACAGGCTGGCAATATCAGTGGGAGGGGTATATATATGTAAGTCACTGCGGCAACCACACTCTGCAATTTTTTAAAATTGCGACCTCTCCGAGGTTGTCTAGTTAGATAAATGTTTTTAATCGAGTCCCAGCTCTAAAAAAAAACACATCTTTCGTAAATGTTTCATTGATAATAATTATTCAGTGATTTTAGTTTAAAAAAAAATACTTTTCTCCACAAAATTCTTCAATCACACTTTTTTACAGTATATACATCCAAACAGTCCGTCATTTCAGTCGTCTATGAAATGGAACTATAAAATCACTACTTACTTTTGACAATGAGTTTAGTTCCTCCACCAAACGTGAGCCACAGTGATCTATGGTGGTGAAACCATCGTACAAAAACCTCTTCTACGCTTCAATGACTTCATACATTCATAGGCATACACTTCATTATGAATAACTGACTCATACTTTGTTATTTATATATTACAATGATCTAGTACTTTTTAAATACATATGACTGTTTCACTCACACTCAGTGAAATTATTCAATGTGTAGTGTAAAAGTGTCCTTTTATAATTTTGTATCTTTGCATAATAGTAACTGTGAAAATATCGTACTTATGTTAATTAACTACGAAATACAAAATGGTGTTTTTTTTGGTGACAAAAACACCGAAATCAAGCATGTTTATGGAAAATGCTTTTTTCCCCCTTCTTTTTTTGGGGGGACAAAAATCACAAATTGAAAATCGAATTATACTGATCGACATCCCCAGACCGTATTCAGTGAGCATTATGAGTCAAGTTACCACAGACATATGAGTCTTACCATCTTTTATTTTTCAGTCACTTCTCACTTTCAGTGAAGGAGGTTTTTGTACGACTCTGTGTCACTGTGTGAACGGAACGCTCTGACGCTGCTGGCAGTGGAAAACTCCTGCATCTTCAGTCTGGATGTTACTGATGGTTAGGCTGTATTCACGACCACTTCCTTGGTAATGGTAACGACCTGATGTGGTGGCATGACCTGATGGAGCATAATCCATAATGAATGTAGGAGCTTGTCCTGGTTTCTGGTGGTACCAGACACAATAATTACTGATGGAAGTACTGGCTGTACAGCTGATGACAGCAGAGCCTCCTGGCTGTACGGCGACAGATTCTGGAGTCTGGCTCATCAGAATCTCTCCTGTACATCCTGAAACACACAAAGATAGGAACGTTAACTCACCTTGTTCTCATAATTATGCTGCTTATGGGTGTTCTATAACTATTGCTGAAACTCTTAGCCGAATAAATCGATTTTATACCAAAACTGGTTTACTTATAATTCTGGTTCATCCCTGAATAGAGACGCTAAGGTTCATGTGTTTGATTGTTAAAGCTGTCTGAACAGTTTCTGACCCTACAGTATATGTCTGCCAAATCTTCCTTGTAACGATATTCATGTTACGCCTTATATAACACACAGATATGGGAACATTAATGATGTTACAGTATGCCACCTCTCCTGACACAGCTTTGATGCATGAAATAAGGAGCTCAAAGATTTAAGCAGAAAGTACAGTGTTGTGTTTCATGAGTTAAAGATCACTCACCTTGGATGTAAAGGGTGATTAAGATGTACATGCAGATGGCAGACATGTTGCTTTGACAGTATGATCTGTAGGACTGAGGAGACGGAGTCACGCTGCTGGCACATATAAAGCACCCTGTCCTCTATGCAAATCAACTGTGGACTGACTCCTTTTAGTTGTTGTGTGGAGAGACTCTGATACGTTTTTATTTATTTGTAATGGTTTGGAGGACAGTAGAGGCTCATTGTATAGATACTGACTTCATTGTTTGTGTAAAAGTTATGCAAACTAAAGTTATATATAAACAATCTTGTGTTTTCTATACAAGGTGTTTACTACTGTCACAGACATAACCACGACAAATTCATGTTAAACGTACTAACATCTTTGATTACATTTGTAATGTAGTGTGTGTGTGTGTGTGTGTGTGTGTGTGTGTGTGTGTGTGTGTGTGTGTGTGTGTGTGTGTGTGTGTGTGTGTGTGTGTGTGTGTGTGTGTGTGTGTGTGTGTGTGTGTGTGTGTGTGTGTGTGTGTGTGTGTGTGTGTGTGTGTGTGTGTGTGTGTGTGTGTGTTAAAATACAGTAGGCAAATCAGCCATATTTTATACTTTCTTATTTTTTTTATATTTTTAACACATCTTTTAAACTTTTGAAAAGACGTCATTCTGGGTCATTCTGTATAATGATTACTTGTCTTTTGTTACTTATATATTTTGATGCCAATACTTTTGTACTTTTACTCATTTAGTATATATTTTTAAGTAATAAAGTGGTATTTCTACTTTAAACATCTGGGTACTTCTTCCACCACAGTTGATTTGCATAGAGAGGACAGGGTGCTTTATATGTGCGAGCAGCGTGACTCCGTGACTCCGTCTCCTCAGTGCTACAGATCAACATGTCTGCCATCTGCATGTACATCTTAATCACCCTGTACATCCAAGGTGAGTGATCTTTAACTCATGAAACACAACACTGTACTTTCACTGCTGCTTAAATCATGCATCAAAGCCGTCAGGAGAGTTAACGTAACATCATTAATGTTCCCATACTTGTGTGTTTCAAGGTGTACCATAACATAGGAGATATATACTGTACACACTCAGTAACTGTTCATATAGCATTATCAATACACTACTTCTACTGTGGGCAAAGAGTTTGGTGTATCAGAGTTTTGTTCAAGAGAAGAAGGAACAGACCCAAGTGCATGGTGCCCTGGGGGACAAGTATAGTGCCCTGATGGGGGACCCTGGTAAAACTAAGGACATATAGGGCTAAAGTGTAGACACTTAAAACTGGGATAGTTACTAGATAGTCGTTTATAAGACCCGTTATACTGTAGGTCTAAGTGGCCTGGTTTCCAGCCTGGTTTGCTGCGTTCCATGATTTGTTAAATCATTTGTTAAATCATTTGTTAAATCATTTGTTAAATCATTTGTTAAATCATTTCTTAAATCACGCAGACCTTAGCCTGGTTTAGGCTATAAGGACTGGAAACAAGGTGAGTTAATGTTCCCCATGTTGTGTGTTTCAGGATGTACAGGAGACATCGGGATGAGCCAGACTCCAGAATCTGTCGCCGTACAGCCAGGAGAGTCTGCTGTCATCAGCTGTACAGCTAGTAGTAACATTGACGATAAGTTGGCCTGGTACCACCAGAAACCAGGACAGGCGCCTAAATTCATCATCGATTTTAATTCAGGATTGACATCAGGTCGTTACCAAGGCCGTTTTTTTAACACTTTTTTTAATTTTTATTCTGAACTAACCATCGGTAACGTCCAGACTGAAGATGCAGGAGTTTACTACTGTCAGTGTCAGCAGCATCGGTCCCATCCGTTCACACAGTGACACAGAGTCGTACAAAAACCTCCTGCTGTCAAAGACGGAGTGAGAAGAGATTAGTGACTGAAAGGCAAGACTGGATGTATTTACTGAAAACAACACATCTTTCAACTATATTTCTATTTAAAGGTTCAGTAAAGACAAATGATTATATACAGTATAGTCAATTACAAATGCAATGATGACCTTTTATAGTACACACTGAATAATGCCTCAGTGATCTATAGTGGTGTAACTATACCGTACAAAAACCTCCCCTACACATCAATGACGTCACTGACTCACATACACTGTGATGACACATAACTGACCAATACTTTAATATGTTATTTATATATAATATTACAATGATATAGTACTTTTTAAATATGTATGACTGTTTACACACTCAGTGAAATTATTCGATGTGTAAAATTATTTGTATTTTATCTTTGCATCAATTGTAACTGTGAAAATATCTTACCTATTTCTTATTAACTAAGTTAATACAAAATGTTTTCTTTTCGGTGACAAAAACACAGAAATCAAGCATATTTATGATCTTTATTCTGGACTTGGAAAATGTTTTTTATTTATTTTTCTGGGACAAAAGTCACAACAAATATTATTTTGTAAATGTCAATTCAAACTGAAAATAGAATTATACTGAGATCCCCATGCAGACCGTATTCAGTAAATAGGATATGAGTCTTATACCACAGTCACTTCTCACTTTCAGTGAAGGAGGTTTTTGTACGACTCTGTGTCACTGTGTGAACGGAACGCTCATACGCTGCTGGCAGTGGAAAACTCCTGCATCTTCAGTCTGGATGTTACTGATGGTTAGACTGAATTGAAGAATATTTCGACTGCCATGGTAACGACCTGATGCGAAACTTGTATCATAATCCATGATTAATGTAGGAGCTTGTCCTGGTTTCTGGTGGTACCAGACACAATATGTTCTGATGGAAGTACTGGCTGTACAGCCGATGACAGCAGAGCCTCCTGGCTGTACGGTGACAGATCCTGGAGTCTGGCTCATCACGATGTCTCCTGTACATCCTGAAACACACAAAGATAGGAACATTAACTCACCTTGTTCTCATCATTATGCTGCTTATGGGTCTTGCATATCTATGCCAAAACTGTTAAACATTAATGATGTTACAGTATGCTACCTCTCCTGACACAGCTTTGATGCATGAAATAAGGAGCTCAATGTTTTAAGCAGAAAGTACAGTGTTGTGTTTCATGAGTTAAAGATCACTCACCTTGGATGTAAAGGGTGATTAAGATGTACATGCAGATGGCAGACATGTTGCTTTGACAGTATGATCTGTAGCACTGAGGAGACGGAGTCACGCTGCTGGACATATAAAGCACCCTGTCCTCTCTATGCAAATCAACTCCTTTTACTGGTTGTGTGGAGAGACTCTGATATGTTTTTATTTGTAATGGTTTGGAGGACAGTAGAGGCTCATTGTATAGATACTGACTTCATTGTTTGTGTAAAAGTTATGCAAACAAAAGTTATATATAAACAATCTTGTGTTTTCTATACAAGGTGTTTACTACTGTCACAGACATAACCACGACAAATTCATGTTAAATGTACTAACATCTTTGATTACGTGTGTGTGTGTGTGTGTGTGTGTGTGTGTGTGTGTGTGTGTTAAAATACAGTAGGCAAATCAGCCATATTTTATACTTTCTTATTTTTAACACATCTTTTAAACTTTTGAAAAGACGTCATTCTGGGTCATTCTGCATAATGATTACTTGTCTTTTGTTACTTATATATTTGGTCTATATATTTTGATGCCAATACTTTTGTACTTTTACTCATTTAGTATATATTTTTAATTAATAAAGTGGTATTGCTACATTAAACATCTGGGTACTTCTTCCACCACAGTTGATTTGCATAGAGAGGAGTGGGTGCTTTATATGTGCCAGCAGCGTGACTCCGTGACTCCGTCTCCTCAGTGCTACAGATCAACATGTCTGCCATCTGCATGTACATCTTAATCACCCTGTACATCCAAGGTGAGTGATCTTTAACTCATGAAACACAACACTGTACTTTCACTATACTGCTTAAATCATGCATCAAAGCCGCCAGGAGAGTTAACGTAACATCATTAATGTTCCCATACTTGTGTGTTTCAAGGTGTACCATAACATAGCAGATATACACTGTACACACTCAGTAACTGTTCATATAGCATTATCAATACACTACTTCTACTGTGGGCAAAGAGTTTGGTGTATAAGAGTTTTGTTCAAGAGAAGAAGGAACAGACCCAAGTGCACGGTGCCCTGGGGGACAAGTATAGTGCCCTGATGGGGGACCCTGGTAAAACTAAGTACATATAGGGCTAAAGTGTAGACACTTAAAACTGGGATAGTTACTAGATAGTCGTTTATAAGACCCGTTATACTGTAGGTCTAAGTGGCCTGGTTTCCAGCCTGGTTTGCTGCGTTCCATGATTTGTTAAATCATTTGTTAAATCATTTGTTAAATCATTTGTTAAATCACGCAGGCCTTAGCCTGGTTTAGGCTATAAGGACTGGAAACAAGGTGAGTTAATGTTCCCCATGTTGTGTGTTTCAGGATGTACAGGAGACATCGGGATGAGCCAGACTCCAGAATCTGTCGCCGTACAGCCAGGAGAGTCTGCTGTCGTCGGCTGTACAGCTAGTAGTAAAATTGGTACAGAGTTAGCCTGGTACCACCAGAAACCAGGACAAGCGCCTAAATTCATCATCGATTTTAATTCAGGATTGACATCAGGTCGTTACCAAGGCAATTTTTTTCACACTTTTTTAAATTTTTATTCTGAACTAACCATCGGTAACGTCCAGACTGAAGATGCAGGAGTTTACTACTGTCAGCAGCATCGGTCCCATCCGTTCACACAGTGACACAGAGTCGTACAAAAACCTCCTGCTGTCAAAGACGGAGTGAGAAGAGATTAGTGACTGAAAGGCAAGACTGGATGTATTTACTGAAAACAACACATCTTTCAACTATATTTCTATTTAAAGGTTCAGTAAAGACAAATGATTATATACAGTATAGTCAATTACAAATGCAATGATGACCTTTTATAGTACACACTGAATAATGCCTCAGTGATCTATAGTGGTGAAACTATACTGTACAAAAACCTCCCCTACACATCAATGACGTCACTGACTCACATACACTGTGATGACACATAACTGACCAATACTTTAATATGTTATTTATATATATTACAATGATATAGTACTTTTTAAATATGTATGACTGTTAACACACTCAGTGAAATTATTCAATGTGTAAAATTATTTGTATTTTATCTTTGCATCAATTGTAACTGTGAAAATATCTTACCTATTTCTTATTAACTAAGTTAATACAAAATGTTTTCTTTTCGGTGACAAAAACACAGAAATCAAGCATATATTTATGATCTTTATTCTGGACTTGGAAAATGTTTTTTATTTATTTTTCTGGGACAAAAGTCACAACAAATATTATTTTGTAAATGTCAATTCAAACTGAAAACATAATTATACTGAGATCCCCATGCAGACCGTATTCAGTAAATAGGATATGAGTCTTATACCACAGTCACTTCTCACTTTCAGTGAAGGAGGTTTTTGTACGACTCTGTGTCACTGTGTGAACGGAAAGCTCTGACGCTGCTGACGGTAGTAAACTCCTGCATCTTCAGTCTGGATGTTACTGATGGTTAGGCTGAATTCTAGACCACTTCTACTGCCTTGGTAACGACCTGATGTCAATCCTGAATGAAAATCGATGATGAATTTAGGAGCTTGTCCTGGTTTCTGGTGGTACCAGACATAATATGTTCTGATGGAAGTACTGGCTGTACAGCTGATGACAGCAGACTCTCCTGGCTGTACGGTGACAGATTCTGGAGTCTGGCTCATCACGATGTCTCCTGTACATCCTGAAACACACAACATAGGAACGTTAACTCACCTTGTTCTCATCATTATGCTGCTTATGGGTGTTCTATAACTATTGCTGAAACTCTTAGCCGAATAAATCGATTTTATACCAAAACTGGTTTACTTATAATTCTGGTTCATCCCTGAAAAGAGACGCTAAGGTTCATGTGTTTGATTGTTAAAGCTGTCTGAACAGTTTCTGACCCTACAGTATATGTCTGCCAAATCTTCCTTGTAACGATATTCATGTTACGCCTTATATAAAACACACAGATATGGGAACATTAATGATGTTACAGTATGCTACCTCTCCTGACACAGCTTTGATGCATGAAATAAGGAGCTCAATGTTTTAAGCAGAAAGTACAGTGTTGTGTTTCATGAGTTAAAGATCACTCACCTTGGATGTAAAGGGTGATTAAGATGTACATGCAGATGGCAGACATGTTGCTTTGACAGTATGATCTGTAGCACTGAGGAGACGGAGTCACGCTGCTGGACATATAAAGCACCCTGTCCTCTCTATGCAAATCAACTCCTTTTACTGGTTGTGTGGAGAGACTCTGATATGTTTTTATTTGAAATGGTTTGGAGGACAGTAGAGGCTCATTGTATAGATACTGACTTCATTGTTTGTGTAAAAGTTATGCAAACAAAAGTTATATATAAACAATCTTGTGTTTTCTATACAAGGTGTTTACTACTGTCACAGACATAACCACGACAAATTCATGTTAAATGTACTAACATCTTTGATTACGTGTGTGTGTGTGTGTGTGTGTGTGTGTGTGTGTGTGTGTGTGTTAAAATACAGTAGGCAAATCAGCCATATTTTATACTTTCTTATTTTTAACACATCTTTTAAACTTTTGAAAAGACGTCATTCTGGGTCATTCTGCATAATGATTACTTGTCTTTTGTTACTTATATATTTTGATGCCAATACTTTTGTACTTTTACTCATTTAGTATATATTTTTAATTAATAAAGTGGTATTGCTACATTAAACATCTGGGTACTTCTTCCACCACAGTTGATTTGCATAGAGAGGACAGGGTGCTTTATATGTGCCAGCAGCGTGACTCCGTGACTCCGTCTCCTCAGTGCTACAGATCAACATGTCTGCCATCTGCATGTACATCTTAATCACCCTGTACATCCAAGGTGAGTGATCTTTAACTCATGAAACACAACACTGTACTTTCACTGCTGCTTAAATCATGCATCAAAGCCGTCAGGAGAGTTAACGTAACATCATTAATGTTCCCATACTTGTGTGTTTCAAGGTGTACCATAACATAGGAGATATATACTGTACACACTCAGTAACTGTTCATATAGCATTATCAATACACTACTTCTACTGTGGGCAAAGAGTTTGGTGTATCAGAGTTTTGTTCAAGAGAAGAAGGAACAGACCCAAGTGCATGGTGCCCTGGGGGACAAGTATAGTGCCCTGATGGGGGACCCTGGTAAAACTAAGTACATATAGGGCTAAAGTGTAGACACTTAAAACTGGGATAGTTACTAGATAGTCGTTTATAAGACCCGTTATACTGTAGGTCTAAGTGGCCTGGTTTCCAGCCTGGTTTTCTGCGTTCCATGATTTGTTAAATCATTTGTTAAATCATTTGTTAAATCATTTCTTAAATCACGCAGACCTTAGCCTGGTTTAGGCTATAAGGACTGGAAACAAGGTGAGTTAATGTTCCCCATGTTGTGTGTTTCAGGATGTACAGGAGACATCGGGATGAGCCAGACTCCAGAATCTGTCACCGTACAGCCAGGAGGCTCTGCTGTCATCAGCTGTACAGCTAGTAGTAACATTGACGATAAGTTGGCCTGGTACCACCAGAAACCAGGACAGGCGCCTAAATTCATCATCGATTTTAATTCAGGATTGACATCAGGTCGTTACCAAGGCATTTTTTATTTTTATTTATTTTTTATTATGAACTAACCATCGGTAACGTCCAGACTGAAGATGCAGGAGTTTACTACTGTCAGCAGCATCGGTCCCATCCGTTCACACAGTGACACAGAGTCGTACAAAAACCTCCTGCTGTCAAAGACGGAGTGAAAAGAGATTAGTGACTGAAAGGCAAGACTGGATGTATTTACTGAAAACAACACATCTTTCAACTATATTTCTATTTAAAGGTTCAGTAAAGACAAATGATTATATACAGTATAGTCAATTACAAATGCAATTGATGCAATAATGACCTTTTTAAAGTACACACACTGAATAATTCCTCAGTGATCTATAGTGGTGAAACTATACTGTACAGAAACCTCCCCTACACATCAATGACGTCACTGACTCACATACACTGTGATGACACATAACTGACCAATACTTTAATATGTTATTTATATATAATATTACAATGATATAGTACTTTTTAAATATGTATGACTGTTAACACACTCAGTGAAATTATTCAATGTGTAAAATTATTTGTATTTTATCTTTGCATCAATTGTAACTGTGAAAATATCTTACCTATTTCTTATTAACTAAGTTAATACAAAATGTTTTCTTTTCGGTGACAAAAACACAGAAATCAAGCATATATTTATGATCTTTATTCTGGACTTGGAAAATGTTTTATTTACTTTTCTGGGACAAAAATTACAACAAATATTATTTTGTAAATGTCAATTCAAACTGAAAATAGAATTATACTGAGATCCCCATGCAGACCGTATTCAGTAAATAGGATATGAGTCTTATACCACAGTCACTTCTCACTTTCAGTGAAGGAGGTTTTTGTATGACTCTGTGTCACTGTGTGAACGGAAAGCTCTGACGCTGCTGACAGTAGTAAACTCCTGCATCTTCAGTCTGGATGTTACTGATGGTTAGGCTGAATTCTAGACCACTTCTACTGCCTTGGTAACGACCTGATGTCAATCCTGAATGAAAATCGATGATGAATTTAGGAGCTTGTCCTGGTTTCTGGTGGTACCAGACATAATATGTTCTGATGGAAGTACTGGCTGTACAGCTGATGACAGCAGAGCCTCCTGGCTGTACGGCGACAGATTCTGGAGTCTGGCTCATCACGATGTCTCCTGTACATCCTGAAACACACAAAGATAGGAACATTAACTCACCTTGTTCTCATAATTATGCTGCTTATGGGTGTTCTATATCTATTGCTGAAACTCTTAGCCGAATAAATCGATCTTATACCAAAACTGGTTTACTTATAATTCTGGTTCATCCCTGAATAGAGACGCTAATAAGGTTCATGTGTTTGATTGTTAAAGCTGTCTGAACAGTTTCTGACCCTACAGTATATGTCTGCCAAATCTTCCTTGTAACGATATTCATGTTACGCCTTATATAAAACACACAGATATGGGAACATTAATGATGTTACAGTATGCTACCTCTCCTGACACAGCTTTGATGCATGAAATAAGGAGCTCAAAGATTTAAGCAGAAAGTACAGTGTTGTGTTTCATGAGTTAAAGATCACTCACCTTGGATGTAAAGGGTGATTAAGATGTACATGCAGATGGCAGACATGTTGCTTTGACAGTATGATCTGTAGCACTGAGGAGACGGAGTCACGCTGCTGGCACATATAAAGCACCCTGTCCTCTCTATGCAAATCAACTCCTTTTACTGATTGTGTGGAGAGACTCTGATATGTTTTTATTTGTAATGGTTTGGAGGACAGTAGAGGCTCATTGTATAGATACTGACTTCATTGTTTGTGTAAAAGTTATGCAAACAAAAGTTATATATAAACAATCTTGTGTTTTCTATACAAGGTGTTTACTACTGTCACAGACATAACCATGAATAATAATTCATGTTAAACGTACTAACATCTTTGATTACATTTGTAATGTAATTATAACACAGCAGTATTATAACATGTGGCATTCAGAAAGCATTAGTTTTACATTAATTTTTCTTTAAAGTGTGTGTGTGTGTGTGTGTGTGTGTGTGTGTGTGTGTGTGTGTGTGTGTGTGTGTGTGTGTGTGTGTGTGTGTGTGTGCGCGTGCGTTACTTAAAATACAGTAGGCAAATCAGCCATATTTTATACTTATTTTTTTATATTTTTAACACATTTTTTAAACTTTTGAAAAGACGTCATTCTGGGTCATTCTGCATAATGATTACTTGTCTTTTGTTACTTATATATTTGGTCTATATATTTTGATGCCAATACTTTTGTACTTTTACTCATTTAGTATATATTTTTAATTAATAAAGTGGTAATTCTACTTTAAACATCTGGGTACTTCTTCCACCACAGTTGATTTGCATAGAGAGGAGTGGGTGCTTTATATGTGCCAGCAGCGTGACTCCGTGACTCCGTCTCCTCAGTGCTACAGATCAACATGTCTGCCATCTGCATGTACATCTTAATCACCCTGTACATCCAAGGTGAGTGATCTTTAACTCATGAAACACAACACTGTACTTTCACTGCTGCTTAAATCATGCATCAAAGCCGTCAGGAGAGTTAACGTAACATCATTAATGTTCCCATACTTGTGTGTTTCAAGGTGTACCATAACATAGGAGATATACACTGTACACACTCAGTAACTGTTCATATAGCATTATCAATACACTACTTCTACTGTGGGCAAAGAGTTTGGTGTATAAGAGTTTTGTTCAAGAGCAGAAGGAACAGACCCAAGTGCACGGTGCCCTGGGGGACAAGTATAGTGCCCTGATGGGGGACCCTGGTAAAACTAAGTACATATAGGGCTAAAGTGTAGACACTTAAAACTGGGATAGTTACTAGATAGTCGTTTATAAGACCCGTTATACTGTAGGTCTAAGTGGCCTGGTTTCCAGCCTGGTTTGCTGCGTTCCATGATTTGTTCAATCATTTGTTAAATCATTTGTTAAATCATTTGTTAAATCACGCAGACCTTAGCCTGGTTTAGGCTATAAGGTCTGGAAACACGGTGAGTTAATGTTCCCCATGTTGTGTGTTTCAGGATGTACAGGAGACATCGGGATGAGCCAGACTCCAGAATCTGTCGCCGTACAGCCAGGAGAGTCTGCTGTCATCAGCTGTACAGCTAGTAGTAACATTGACGATAAGTTGGCCTGGTACCACCAGAAACCAGGACAGGCGCCTAAATTCATCATCGATTTTAATTCAGGATTGACATCAGGTCGTTACCAAGGCATTTTTTATTTTTATTTATTTTTTTATTATGAACTAACCATCGGTAACGTCCAGACTGAAGATGCAGGAGTTTACTACTGTCAGCAGCATCGGTCCCATCCGTTCACACAGTGACACAGAGTCGTACAAAAACCTCCTGCTGTCAAAGACGGAGTGAGAAGAGATTAGTGACTGAAAGGCAAGACTGGATGTATTTACTGAGAACAACACATCTTTCAACTATATTTCTATTTAAAGGTTCAGTAAAGACAAATAATGATACAGTATAGTCAATTATAAATGCAATTGATGCAATGATGACCTTTTATAGTACACACTGAGTGGTGTAACTATACCGTACAGAAACCTCCCCTACACATCAATGACGTCACTGACTCACATACACTGTGATGACACATAACTGACCAATACTTTAATATGTTATTTATATATAATATTACAATGATATAGTACTTTTTAAATATGTATGACTGTTTACACACTCAGTGAAATTATTCAATGTGTAAAATTATTTGTATTTTATCTTTGCATCAATTGTAACTGTGAAAATATCTTACTTAATTCTTATTAACTAAGTTAATACAAAATGTTTTCTTTTCGGTGTCAAAAACACAGAAATCAAGCATATACCGTAAATCCTCTTTTAGGAACCCGGGCTATTATTTACTCAACCGATTCAGATACCAGGGTTTTATTGGAAGGAGGCAGCTATAAGAAGGGAGGAATTTATTTCTAATTTTCAAACTGATGATAATGAACAAATCACATTTTGGGTCAGTTAGAACATAGTAAAATGTATTGGGCTCATAGCCTATTGAAACCAAGTCCTCGTGAAATATTGAACAGTGCAGTTGCAGGTGCTCAATGGTCATTTTAACTGTTTTTCCATTATTGGCATATTGCCTATGGTAAATACCATAATAACATCAACACATCAATTTAACTTGAATAACCAATGTCATTTGAAGCTATATGATTCCCTGCTATGTCATTTGAAGCTATATGATTCCCTGCTTTCATATGACATGAAACAAATAAAAATACAATGGCAGTCCCTCAGTCAAATCTGGTCACATTCAATATACCGGTATATAACTTCAACTGAGATAGACTACCACAGTACTGTGGTAAAGGCCTACAGTTAGGCTACTGACAAGTTCAGATGCAAATAATAACATAAAAATAAAACGTATGATAGGCTATTTCATATACCGGTAATATCAAATCAGAACAGTGCAACACTGCAGTGCTTCATTCAACGGGAGGGAGACAGAGAGAGAGATAGAGAGACGTGTTAGAGAGAGCGTCTCTCTCTAACGCGCGCGCGAGAGAGAGAGAGACGTGTTAGAGAGAACGTCTGAGAGAGAGAGGGAGAGAGAAAGAAAGACGTGTTAGAGAGAGCGTTTCTCTCTAACG
>NW_027665757.1:0-13785 GCF_963924005.1 Protomyctophum bolini | reverse complement strand
GTATATTATTCAACTATATTATTAAAGTATATTATTAAACTATATTATTAAACTATATTATTAAACTATATTAATAAACTATATTATTAAACTATATTATTAAAGTATAAGTATTAAGTATATTATTAAAGTATATTATTAAAGTATATTATTAAAGTATATTATTAAAGTATATTATTAAAGTATATTATTAAACTATATTATTAAACTATATTATTAAGTATATTATTAAGTATATTATTAAACTATATTATTAAAGTATATTATTAAGTATATTATTAAACTATATTATTAAAGTATATTATTAAAGTATATTATTAACTATATTATTAAAGTATATTATTAAAGTATATTATTAAAGTATATTATTAAGTATATTATTAAACTATATTATTAACTATATTATTAAGTATATTATTAAGTATATTATTAAACTATATTATAAACTATATTATTAAGTATATTATTAAACTATATTATTAAAGTATATTATTAAAGTATATTATTAAACTATATTATTAAACTATATTATTAAAGTATATTATTAAAGTATATTATTAAACTATATTATTAAACTATATTATTAAGTATATTATTAAAGTATATTATTAAAGTATATTATTAAACTATATTATTAAACTATATTATTAAAGTATATTATTAAAGTATATTATTAAACTATATTATTAAACTATATTATTAAGTATATTATTAAAGTATATTATTAAAGTATATTATTAAACTATATTATTAAGTATATTATTAAAGTATATTATTAAAGTATATTATTAAAGTATATTATTAAACTATATTATTAAACTATATTATTAAAGTATATTATTAAAGTATATTATTAAAGTATATTATTAAAGTATATTTTTAAGTATATTATTAAAGTATATTATTAAAGTATATTATTAAACTATATTATTAAAGTATATTAAAGTATATTATTAAGTATATTATTAACTATATTATTAAACTATATTATTAAGTATATTATTAAAGTATATTATTAAAGTATATTATTAAAGTATATTATTAAAGTATATTATTAAACTATATTATTAAGTATATTATTAAAGTATATTATTAAAGTATATTATTAAAGTATATTATTAAAGTATATTATTAAACTATATTATTAAAGTATATTATTAAACTATATTATTAAAGTATATTATTAAAGTATATTATTAAAGTATATTATTAAGTATATTATTAAAGTATATTATTAAAGTATATTATTAAACTATATTATTAAGTATATTATTAAGTATATTATTAAAGTATATTATTAAAGTATATTATTAAAGTATATTATTAAACTATATTATTAAACTATATTATTAAACTATATTATTAACTATATTATTAAAGTATATTATTAAAGTATATTATTAAACTATATTATTAAGTATATTATTAAACTATATTATTAAAGTATATTATTAAACTATATTATTAAGTATATTGTATATTATTAGTAATGTATATTATTAAAGTATATTATTAAAGTATATTATTAAACTATATTATTAAGTATATTTATTATTAAAGTATATTATTAAAGTATATTATTAAAGTATATTATTAAGTATATTATTAAACTATATTATTAAGTAATTATAAGTATATTATAAGTATATTATTAAACTATATTATTAAAGTATATTATTAAACTATATTATTAAAGTATATTATTAAAGTATATTATTAAAGTATATTATTAACTAATATTAAGTATATTATTAAGTATATTATTAACTTATTATTAAGTATTATTAAGTATATTATTAAGTATATTATTAAACTTTATTATTAAGTATATTATTAAACTATATTATTAAAGTATATTATTAAAAGTATATTATTAAAGTATATTATTAAAGTATATTATTAAAGTATATTATTAAAGTATATTATTAAACTATATTATTAAACTATATTATTAAAGTATATTATTAAGTATATTATTAAACTATATTATTAAACTATATTATTAAACTATATTATTAAAGTATATTATTAAGTATATTATTAAACTATATTATTAAACTATATTATTAAAGTATATTATTAAACTATATTATTAAAGTATATTATTAAACTATATTATTAAACTATATTATTAAAGTATATTATTAAGTATATTATTAAAGTATATTATTAAGTATATTATTAAACTATATTATTAAACTATATTATTAAACTATATTATTAAGTATATTAAACTATATTATTAAAGTATATTATTAAAGTATATTATTAAGTATATTATTAAACTATATTATTAAACTATATTATTAAACTATATTATTAAAGTATATTATTAAGTATATTATTAAACTATATTATTAAACTATATTATTAAACTATATTATTAAACTATATTATTCAACTATATTATTAAAGTATATTATTAAAGTATATTATTAAACTATATTATTAAACTATATTATTAAAGTATATTATTAAGTATATTATTAAACTATATTATTAAACTATATTATTAAAGTATATTATTAAAGTATATTATTCAACTATAATATTAAAGTATACTATTAAAGTATATTATTAAACTATATTATTAAAGTATACTATTAAAGTATATTATTAAACTATATTATTAAAGTATATTATTAAAGTATATTATTAAACTTTATATTAAAGTATATTATAGTATATTATTAAAGTATATTATTAAACTATATTATTAAAGTATATTATTAAAGTATATTATTAAACTATATTATTAAAGTATATTATTATAGTATATTATTAAAGTATATTATTAAAGTATATTATTAAAGTATATTATTAAAAGTATATTATTAAAGTATATTATTAAAGTATATTATTAAAGTATATTATTAAAGTATATTATTAAAGTATATTATTAAAGTATATTATTAAAGTATATTATTAAAGTATATTATTAAGTATATTATTAAACTATATTATTAAAGTATATTATTAAAGTATATTATTAAGTATATTATTAACTATATTATTAAACTATATTATTAAAGTATATTATTAAAGTATATTATTCAACTATATTATTAAAGTATATTATTAAAGTATATTATTAAACTATATTATTAAACTATATTATTAAACTATATTATTAAAGTATATTATTAAGTATATTATTAAACTATATTATTAAACTATATTATTAAACTATATTATTAAAGTATATTATTAAAGTATATTATTAAAGTATATTATTAAAGTATATTATTAAGTATATTATTAAGTATATTATTCAACTATATTATTAAAGTATATTATTAACCTATATTATTAAAGTATATTATTAAAGTATATTATTAAAGTATATTATTAAAGGATATTATTCAACTATATTATTAAGTATATTATTAAAGTATATTATTAAACTATATTATTAAGTATATTATTAAGTATATTATTAAACTATATTATTAAACTATATTATTAAACTATATTATTAAAGTATATTATTAAGTATATTATTAAACTATATTATTAAACTATATTATTAAAGTATATTATTCAACTATATTATTAAAGTATATTATTAAACTATATTATTAAACTATATTATTAAAGTATATTATTAAAGTATATTATTAAAGTATATTATTAAGTATATTATTAAACTATATTATTAAACTATATTATTAAACTATATTATTAAGTATATTAAACTATATTATTAAAGTATATTATTAAAGTATATTATTAAGTATATTATTAAACTATATTATTAAACTATATTATTAAACTATATTATTAAAGTATATTATTAAGTATATTATTAAACTATATTATTAAACTATATTATTAAACTATATTATTAAACTATATTATTCAACTATATTATTAAAGTATATTATTAAAGTATATTATTAAACTATATTATTAAACTATATTATTAAAGTATATTATTAAGTATATTATTAAACTATATTATTAAACTATATTATTAAAGTATATTATTAAAGTATATTATTCAACTATAATATTAAAGTATACTATTAAAGTATATTATTAAACTATATTATTAAAGTATACTATTAAAGTATATTATTAAACTATATTATTAAAGTATATTATTAAAGTATATTATTAAACTTTATTATTAAAGTATATTATTATAGTATATTATTAAAGTATATTATTAAACTATATTATTAAAGTATATTATTAAAAGTATATTATTAAACTATATTATTAAAGTATATTATTATAGTATATTATTAAAGTATATTATTAAAGTATATTATTAAAGTATATTATTAAAGTATATTATTAAAGTATATTATTAAAGTATATTATTAAAGTATATTATTAAAGTATATTATTAAAGTATATTATTAAAGTATATTATTAAAGTATATTATTAAAGTATATTATTAAGTATATTATTAAACTATATTATTAAAGTATATTATTAAAGTATATTATTAAGTATATTATTAAACTATATTATTAAACTATATTATTAAAGTATATTATTAAAGTATATTATTCAACTATATTATTAAAGTATATTATTAAAGTATATTATTAAACTATATTATTAAACTATATTATTAAACTATATTATTAAAGTATATTATTAAGTATATTATTAAACTATATTATTAAACTATATTATTAAACTATATTATTAAAGTATATTATTAAAGTATATTATTAAAGTATATTATTAAAGTATATTATTAAGTATATTATTAAGTATATTATTCAACTATATTATTAAAGTATATTATTAACCTATATTATTAAAGTATATTATTAAAGTATATTATTAAAGTATATTATTAAAGGATATTATTCAACTATATTATTAAGTATATTATTAAAGTATATTATTAAACTATATTATTAAGTATATTATTAAGTATATTATTAAACTATATTATTAAACTATATTATTAACTATATTAATAAAGTATATTATTAAAGTATATTATTAAAGTATATTATTCAACTATATTATTAAAGTATATTATTAAAGTATATTATTAAACTTTATTATTAAACTATATTATTAAACTATATTATTCAACTATATTATTAAACTATATTATTAAACTATATTATTAAGTATATTGTATATTATTAAAGTATATTATTAAAGTATATTATTAAAGTATATTATTAAGTATATTATTAAACTATATTATTAAGTATATTATTAAGTATATTATAAAGTATATTATTAAACTATATTATTAAAGTATATTATTAAAGTATATTATTAAGTATATTATTAAGTATATTATTAAAGTATATTATTAAAGTATATTATTAAAGTATATTATTAAAGTATATTATTAAGTATATTATTAAACTATATTATTAAAGTATATTATTCAAGTATATTATTCAAGTATATTATTAAAGTATATTATTCAACTATATTATTAAAGTATATTATTAAAGTATATTATTAAACTATATTATTAAGTATATTATTAAAGTATATTATTAAAGTATATTATTCAAGTATATTATTAAAGTATATTATTCAAGTATATTATTCAAGTATATTATTCAAGTATATTATTAAACTGGCCCTATAAACTGTGTTGGGATGAAAGCTAGCCACTTTGAGCAATGTGGGAAGTGCTGGGGCAGTTTGGGACAACAGGGCCAAAATGTCACTTTCACAGTCCCAAAGTGCCGTTTTCACAGTAAAAAGGCCTGGTTCACTTTTGCTTAGCTTAGTCTGTAACTTGAAAACTATGTACCGTATGGCCCTATAAACTGTGTTGGGATGAAAGCTAGCCACTTTGAGCATTGTGGCAAGAGCTGGGGCAGTTTGGGACAACAGGGAACGAACAGGGCCAAAATGTCACTTTCACAGTCCCAAAGTGCCATTTTCACAGTAAAAAAAAACAGATTCATTTTGCTTAGCTTAGTCTGTAACTTGAAAACTATGTACCGTATGGCCCTATAAACTGTGTTGGGATGAAAGCTAGCCACTTTGAGCAATGTGGGAAGTGCTGGGGCAGTTTGGGACAACAGGGCCAAAATGTCACTTTCACAGTCCCAAAGTGCCATTTTCACAGTAAAAAGGCCTGGTTCACTTTTGCTTAGCTTAGTCTGTAACTTGAAAACTATGTACCGTATGGCCCTATAAACTGTGTTGGGATGAAAGCTAGCCACTTTGAGCAATGTGGGAAGTGTTGGGGCAGTTTGGGACAACAGGGCCAAAATGTCACTTTCACAGTCCCAAAGTGCCATTTTCACAGTAAAAAAAACAGATTCATTTTGCTTAGCTTAGTCTGTAACTTGAAAACTATGTACCGTATGGCCCTATAAACTGTGTTGGGATGAAAGCTAGCCACTTTGAGCAATGTGGGAAGTGCTGGGGCAGTTTGGGACAACAGGGCCAAAATGTCACTTTCACAGTCCCAAAGTGCCATTTTCACAGTAAAAAGGCCTGGTTCACTTTTGCTTAGCTTAGTCTGTAACTTGAAAACTATGTACCGTATGGCCCTATAAACTGTGTTGGGATGAAAGCTAGCCACTTTGAGCAGTGTGGGAAGTGCTGGGGCAGTTTGGGACAACAGGGCCAAAATGTCACTTTCACAGTCCCAAAGTGCCATTTTCACAGTAAAAAGGCCTGGTTCACTTTTGCTTAGCTTAGTCTGTAACTTGAAAACTATGTACCGTATGGCCCTATAAACTGTGTTGGGATGAAAGCTAGCCACTTTGAGCATTGTGGCAAGAGCTGGGGCAGTTTGGGACAACAGGGAACGAACAGGGCCAAAATGTCACTTTCACAGTCCCAAAGTGCCATTTTCACAGTAAAAAGGCCTGGTTCACTTTTGCTTAGCTTAGTCTGTAACTTGAAAACTATGTACCGTATGGCCCTATAAACTGTGTTGGGATGAAAGCTAGCCACTTTGAGCAATGTGGGAAGTGCTGGGGCAGTTTGGGACAACAGGGCCAAAATGTCACTTTCACAGTCCCAAAGTGCCATTTTCACAGTAAAAAGGCCTGGTTCACTTTTGCTTAGCTTAGTCTGTAACTTGAAAACTATGTACCGTATGGCCCTATAAACTGTGTTGGGATGAAAGCTAGCCACTTTGAGCAATGTGGGAAGTGCTGGGGCAGTTTGGGACAACAGGGCCAAAATGTCACTTTCACAGTCCCAAAGTGCCATTTTCACAGTAAAAAGGCCTGGTTCACTTTTGCTTAGCTTAGTCTGTAACTTGAAAACTATGTACCGTATGGCCCTATAAACTGTGTTGGGATGAAAGCTAGCCACTTTGAGCAATGTGGGAAGTGCTGGGGCAGTTTGGGACAACAGGGCCAAAATGTCACTTTCACAGTCCCAAAGTGCCATTTTCACAGTAAAAAGGCCTGGTTCACTTTTGCTTAGCTTAGTCTGTAACTTGAAAACTATGTACCGTATGGCCCTATAAACTGTGTTGGGATGAAAGCTAGCCACTTTGAGCAATGTGGGAAGTGCTGGGGCAGTTTGGGACAACAGGGCCAAAATGTCACTTTCACAGTCCCAAAGTGCCATTTTCACAGTAAAAAGGCCTGGTTCACTTTTGCTTAGCTTAGTCTGTAACTTGAAAACTATGTACCGTATGGCCCTATAAACTGTGTTGGGATGAAAGCTAGCCACTTTGAGCAATGTGGGAAGTGCTGGGGCAGTTTGGGACAACAGGGCCAAAATGTCACTTTCACAGTCCCAAAGTGCCATTTTCACAGTAAAAAGGCCTGGTTCACTTTTGCTTAGCTTAGTCTGTAACTTGAAAACTATGTACCGTATGGCCCTATAAACTGTGTTGGGATGAAAGCTAGCCACTTTGAGCAATGTGGGAAGTGCTGGGGCAGTTTGGGACAACAGGGCCAAAATGTCACTTTCACAGTCCCAAAGTGCCATTTTCACAGTAAAAAGGCCTGGTTCACTTTTGCTTAGCTTAGTCTGTAACTTGAAAACTATGTACCGTATGGCCCTATAAACTGTGTTGGGATGAAAGCTAGCCACTTTGAGCAATGTGGGAAGTGCTGGGGCAGTTTGGGACAACAGGGCCAAAATGTCACTTTCACAGTCCCAAAGTGCCATTTTCACAGTAAAAAGGCCTGGTTCACTTTTGCTTAGCTTAGTCTGTAACTTGAAAACTATGTACCGTATGGCCCTATAAACTGTGTTGGGATGAAAGCTAGCCACTTTGAAATGTGGGAAGTGCTGGGGCAGTTTGGGACAACAGGGCCAAAATGTCACTTTCACAGTCCCAAAGTGCCATTTTCACAGTAAAAAGGCCTGGTTCACTTTTGCTTAGCTTAGTCTGTAACTTGAAAACTATGTACCGTATGGCCCTATAAACTGTGTTGGGATGAAAGCAAGCTAGCCACTTTGAGCAATGTGGGAAGTGCTGGGGCAGTTTGGGACAACAGGGCCAAAATGTCACTTTCACAGTCCCAAAGTGCCATTTTCACAGTAAAAAGGCCTGGTTCACTTTTGCTTAGCTTAGTCTGTAACTTGAAAACTATGTACCGTATGGCCCTATAAGAAAGCTAGCCACTTTGAGCAATGTGGGAAGTGCTGGGGCAGTTTGGGACAACAGGGCCAAAATGTCACTTTCACAGTCCAAAGTGCCATTTTCACAGTAAAAAGGCTGGTTCACTTTGCTTAGCTTAGTCTGTAACTTGAAACTATGTACCGTATGGCCCTATAAACTGTGTTGGGATGAAAGCTAGCCACTTTGAGCAATGTGGGAAGTGCTGGGGCAGTTTGGGACAACAGGGCCAAAATGTCACTTTCACAGTCCAAAGTGCCATTTTCACAGTAAAAAGGCCTGGTTCACTTTTGCTTAGCTTAGTCTGTAACTTGAAAACTATGTACCGTATGGCCCTATAAACTGTGTTGGGATGAAAGCTAGCCACTTTGAGCAATGTGGGAAGTGCTGGGGCAGTTTGGGACAACAGGGCCAAAATGTCACTTTCACAGTCCCAAAGTGCCATTTTCACAGTAAAAAGGCCTGGTTCACTTTTGCTTAGCTTAGTCTGTAACTTGAAAACTATGTACCGTATGGCCCTATAAACTGTGTTGGGATGAAAGCTAGCCACTTTGAGCAATGTGGGAAGTGCTGGGGCAGTTTGGGACAACAGGGCCAAAATGTCACTTTCACAGTCCCAAAGTGCCGTTTTCACAGTAAAAAAAGAAAGATTCATTTTGCTTAGCTTAGTCTGTAACTTGAAAACTATGTACCGTATGGCCCTATAAACTGTGTTGGGATGAAAGCTAGCCACTTTGAGCAATGTGGGAAGTGCTGGGGCAGTTTGGGACAACAGGGCCAAAATGTCACTTTCACAGTCCCAAAGTGCCATTTTCACAGTAAAAAGGCCTGGTTCACTTTTGCTTAGCTTAGTCTGTAACTTGAAAACTATGTACCGTATGGCCTATAAACTGTGTTGGGATGAAAGCTAGCCACTTTGAGCAATGTGGGAAGTGCTGGGGCAGTTTGGGACAACAGGGCCAAAATGTCACTTTCACAGTCCCAAAGTGCCATTTTCACAGTAAAAAGGCCTGGTTCACTTTTGCTTAGCTTAGTCTGTAACTTGAAAACTATGTACCGTATGGCCCTATAAACTGTGTTGGGATGAAAGCTAGCCACTTTGAGCAATGTGGAAGTGCTGGGGCAGTTTGGGACAACAGGGCCAAAATGTCACTTTCACAGTCCCAAAGTGCCATTTTCACAGTAAAAAGGCCTGGTTCACTTTTGCTTAGCTTAGTCTGTAACTTGAAAACTATGTACCGTATGGCCCTATAAACTGTGTTGGGATGAAAGCTAGCCACTTTGAGCAATGTGGGAAGTGCTGGGGCAGTTTGGGACAACAGGGCCAAAATGTCACTTTCACAGTCCCAAAGTGCCATTTTCACAGTAAAAATAAACAGATTCATTTTGCTTAGCTTAGTCTGTAACTTGAAAAACTATGTACCGTATGGCCCTATAACTGTGTTGGGATGAAAGCTAGCCACTTTGAGCAATGTGGGAAGTGCTGGGGCAGTTTGGGACAACAGGGCCAAAATGTCACTTTCACAGTCCCAAGTGCCATTTTCACAGTAAAAAGGCCTGGTTCACTTTTGCTTAGCTTAGTCTGTAACTTGAAAACTATGTACCGTATGGCCCTATAAACTGTGTTGGGATGAAAGCTAGCCACTTTGAGCAATGTGGGAAGTGCTGGGGCAGTTTGGGACAACAGGGCCAAAATGTCACTTTCACAGTCCCAAAGTGCCATTTTCACAGTAAAAAGGCCTGGTTCACTTTGCTTAGCTTAGTCTGTAACTTGAAAACTATGTACCGTATGGCCCTATAAACTGTGTTGGGATGAAAGCTAGCCACTTTGAGCAATGTGGGAAGTGCTGGGGCAGTTTGGGACAACAGGGCCAAAATGTCACTTTCACAGTCCCAAAGTGCCATTTTCACAGTAAAAAGGCCTGGTTCACTTTTGCTTAGCTTAGTCTGTAACTTGAAAACTATGTACCGTATGGCCCTATAAACTGTGTTGGGATGAAAGCTAGCCACTTTGAGCAATGTGGGAAGTGCTGGGGCAGTTTGGACAACAGGGCCAAAATGTCACTTTCACAGTCCCAAAGTGCCGTTTTCACAGTAAAAAAAAAAAGATTCATTTTGCTTAGCTTAGTCTGTAACTTGAAAACTATGTACCGTATGGCCCTATAAACTGTGTTGGGATGAAAGCTAGCCACTTTGAGCAATGTGGGAAGTGCTGGGGCAGTTTGGGACAACAGGGCCAAAATGTCACTTTCACAGTCCCAAAGTGCCATTTTCACAGTAAAAAGGCCTGGTTCACTTTTGCTTAGCTTAGTCTGTAACTTGAAAACTATGTACCGTATGGCCCTATAAACTGTGTTGGATGAAAGCTAGCCACTTTGAGCAATGTGGGAAGTGCTGGGGCAGTTTGGGACAACAGGGCCAAAATGTCACTTTCACAGTCCCAAAGTGCCATTTTCACAGTAAAAAGGCCTGGTTCACTTTTGCTTAGCTTAGTCTGTAACTTGAAAACTATGTACCGTATGGCCCTATAAACTGTGTTGGGATGAAAGCTAGCCACTTTGAGCAATGTGGGAAGTGCTGGGGCAGTTTGGACAACAGGGCCAAAATGTCACTTTCACAGTCCCAAAGTGCCATTTTCACAGTAAAAAGGCCTGGTTCACTTTTGCTTAGCTTAGTCTGTAACTTGAAAACTATGTACCGTATGGCCCTATAAACTGTGTTGGGATGAAAGCTAGCCACTTTGAGCAATGTGGGAAGTGCTGGGGCAGTTTGGGACAACAGGGCCAAAATGTCACTTTCACAGTCCCAAAGTGCCGTTTTCACAGTAAAAAACAAGATTCATTTTGCTTAGCTTAGTCTGTAACTTGAAAACTATGTACCGTATGGCCCTATAAACTGTGTTGGGATGAAAGCTAGCCACTTTGAGCAATGTGGGAAGTGCTGGGGCAGTTTGGGACAACAGGGCCAAAATGTCACTTTCACAGTCCCAAAGTGCCATTTTCACAGTAAAAAGGCCTGGTTCACTTTTGCTTAGCTTAGTCTGTAACTTGAAAACTATGTACCGTATGGCCCTATAAACTGTGTTGGGATGAAAGCTAGCCACTTGAGCAATGTGGGAAGTGCTGGGGCAGTTTGGGACAACAGGCCAAAATGTCACTTTCACAGTCCCAAAGTGCCATTTTCACAGTAAAAAGGCTGGTTCACTTTTGCTTAGCTTAGTCTGTAACTTGAAAACTATGTACCGTATGGCCCTATAAACTGTGTTGGGATGAAAGCTAGCCACTTTGAGCAATGTGGGAAGTGCTGGGGCAGTTTGGGACAACAGGGCCAAAATGTCACTTTCACAGTCCCAAAGTGCCATTTTCACAGTAAAAAAAAAACAGATTCATTTTGCTTAGCTTAGTCTGTAACTTGAAAACTATGTACCGTATGGCCCTATAAACTGTGTTGGGATGAAAGCTAGCCACTTTGAGCAATGTGGGAAGTGCTGGGGCAGTTTGGGACAACAGGGCCAAAATGTCACTTTCACAGTCCCAAAGTGCCATTTTCACAGTAAAAAGGCCTGGTTCACTTTTGCTTAGCTTAGTCTGTAACTTGAAAACTATGTACCGTATGGCCCTATAAACTGTGTTGGGATGAAAGCTAGCCACTTTGAGCAATGTGGGAAGTGCTGGGGCAGTTTGGGACAACAGGGCCAAAATGTCACTTTCACAGTCCCAAAGTGCCATTTTCACAGTAAAAAGAAACTGATTCATTTTGCTTAGCTTAGTCTGTAACTTGAAAACTATGTACCGTATGGCCCTATAAACTGTGTTGGATGAAAGCTAGCCACTTTGAGCATTGTGGGAAGTGCTGGGCAGTTTGGGACAACAGGGCCAAAATGTCACTTTCACAGTCCCAAAGTGCCGTTTTCACAGTAAAAAAAAAGATTCATTTTGCTTAGCTTTGTCTGTAACTTGAAAACTATGTACCGTATGGCCCTATAAACTGTGTTGGGATGAAAGCTAGCCACTTTGAGCAATGTGGGAAGTGCTGGGGCAGTTTGGGACAACAGGGCCAAAATGTCACTTTCACAGTCCCAAAGTGCCATTTTCACAGTAAAAAGGCCTGGTTCACTTTTGCTTAGCTTAGTCTGTAACTTGAAAACTATGTACCGTATGGCCCTATAAACTGTGTTGGATGAAAGCTAGCCACTTTGAGCAATGTGGAAGTGCTGGGGCAGTTTGGGACAACAGGGCCAAAATGTCACTTTCACAGTCCCAAAGTGCCATTTTCACAGTAAAAAGGCCTGGTTCACTTTTGCTTAGCTTAGTCTGTAACTTGAAAACTATGTACCGTATGGCCCTATAAACTGTGTTGGGATGAAAGCTAGCCACTTTGAGCAATGTGGGCAAGAGCTGGGGCAGTTTGGGACAACAGGGACAGGCCAAAATGTCACTTTCACAGTCCCAAAGTGCCATTTTCACAGTAAAAAGGCTGGTTCACTTTTGCTTAGCTTAGTCTGTAACTTGAAAACTATGTACCGTATGGCCCTATAAACTGTGTTGGGATGAAGCTAGCCACTTTGAGCAATGTGGGAAGTGCTGGGGCAGTTTGGGACAACAGGGCCAAAATGTCACTTTCACAGTCCCAAAGTGCCATTTTCACAGTAAAAAGGCCTGGTTCACTTTTGCTTAGCTTAGTCTGTAACTTGAAAACTATGTACCGTATGGCCTATAAACTGTGTTGGGATGAAAGCTAGCCACTTTGAGCAATGTGGGAAGTGCTGGGGCAGTTTGGGACAACAGGGCCAAAATGTCACTTTCACAGTCCCAAAGTGCCATTTTCACAGTAAAAAGGCCTGTTCACTTTTTGCTTAGCTTAGTCTGTAACTTGAAAACTATGTACCGTATGGCCCTATAAACTGTGTTGGGATGAAGCTAGCCACTTTGAGCAATGTGGGAAGTGCTGGGCAGTTTGGGACAACAGGGCCAAAATGTCACTTTCACAGTCCCAAAGTGCCATTTTCACAGTAAAAAGGCATGGTTCACTTTTGCTTAGCTTAGTCTGAACTTGAAACTATGTACCGTATGGCCTATAAACTGTTTTGGGATGAAAGCTAGCACTTTGAGCCAATGTGGGAAGTGCTGGGGCAGTTTGGACAACAGGGCCAAAATGTCACTTTCACAGTCCCAAAGTGCCGTTTTCACAGTAAAAAAAAAAAGATTCATTTTGCTTAGCTTAGTCTGTAACTTGAAAACTATGTACC
>NW_027665758.1:0-30538 GCF_963924005.1 Protomyctophum bolini | reverse complement strand
GCTTAGCTTAGTCTGTAACTTGAAAACTATGTACCGTATGGCCCTATAAACTGTGTTGGGATGAAAGCTAGCCACTTTGAGCAATGTGGGAAGTGCTGGGGCAGTTTGGGACAACAGGGCCAAAATGTCACTTTCACAGTCCCAAAGTGCCGTTTTCACAGTAAAAAAAAAAAGATTCATTTTGCTTAGCTTTGTCTGTAACTTGAAAACTATGTACCGTATGGCCCTATAAACTGTGTTGGGATGAAAGCTAGCCACTTTGAGCAATGTGGGAAGTGCTGGGGCAGTTTGGGACAACAGGGCCAAAATGTCACTTTCACAGTCCCAAAGTGCCATTTTCACAGTAAAAAGGCCTGGTTCACTTTTGCTTAGCTTAGTCTGTAACTTGAAAACTATGTACCGTATGGCCGTATAAACTGTGTTGGGATGAAAGCTAGCCACTTTGAGCAATGTGGGAAGTGCTGGGGCAGTTTGGGACAACAGGGCCAAAATGTCACTTTCACAGTCCCAAAGTGCCATTTTCACAGTAAAAAGGCCTGGTTCACTTTTGCTTAGCTTAGTCTGTAACTTGAAAACTATGTACCGTATGGCCCTATAAACTGTGTTGGGATGAAAGCTAGCCACTTTGAGCATTGTGGCAAGAGCTGGGGCAGTTTGGGACAACAGGGAACGAACAGGGCCAAAATGTCACTTTCACAGTCCCAAAGTGCCATTTTCACAGTAAAAAGGCCTGGTTCACTTTTGCTTAGCTTAGTCTGTAACTTGAAAACTATGTACCGTATGGCCCTATAAACTGTGTTGGGATGAAAGCTAGCCACTTTGAGCAATGTGGGAAGTGCTGGGGCAGTTTGGGACAACAGGGCCAAAATGTCACTTTCACAGTCCCAAAGTGCCATTTTCACAGTAAAAAGGCCTGGTTCACTTTTGCTTAGCTTAGTCTGTAACTTGAAAACTATGTACCGTATGGCCCTATAAACTGTGTTGGGATGAAAGCTAGCCACTTTGAGCAATGTGGGAAGTGCTGGGGCAGTTTGGGACAACAGGGCCAAAATGTCACTTTCACAGTCCCAAAGTGCCATTTTCACAGTAAAAAAAAAACAGATTCATTTTGCTTAGCTTAGTCTGTAACTTGAAAACTATGTACCGTATGGCCCTATAAACTGTGTTGGGATGAAAGCTAGCCACTTTGAGCAATGTGGGAAGTGCTGGGGCAGTTTGGGACAACAGGGCCAAAATGTCACTTTCACAGTCCCAAAGTGCCATTTTCACAGTAAAAAGGCCTGGTTCACTTTTGCTTAGCTTAGTCTGTAACTTGAAAACTATGTACCGTATGGCCCTATAAACTGTGTTGGGATGAAAGCTAGCCACTTTGAGCAATGTGGGAAGTGCTGGGGCAGTTTGGGACAACAGGGCCAAAATGTCACTTTCACAGTCCCAAAGTGCCATTTTCACAGTAAAAAAAAACAGATTCATTTTGCTTAGCTTAGTCTGTAACTTGAAAACTATGTACCGTATGGCCCTATAAACTGTGTTGGGATGAAAGCTAGCCACTTTGAGCAATGTGGGAAGTGCTGGGGCAGTTTGGGACAACAGGGCCAAAATGTCACTTTCACAGTCCCAAAGTGCCGTTTTCACAGTAAAAAAAAAAAGATTCATTTTGCTTAGCTTTGTCTGTAACTTGAAAACTATGTACCGTATGGCCCTATAAACTGTGTTGGGATGAAAGCTAGCCACTTTGAGCAATGTGGGAAGTGCTGGGGCAGTTTGGGACAACAGGGCCAAAATGTCACTTTCACAGTCCCAAAGTGCCATTTTCACAGTAAAAAGGCCTGGTTCACTTTTGCTTAGCTTAGTCTGTAACTTGAAAACTATGTACCGTATGGCCCTATAAACTGTGTTGGGATGAAAGCTAGCCACTTTGAGCAATGTGGGAAGTGCTGGGGCAGTTTGGGACAACAGGGCCAAAATGTCACTTTCACAGTCCCAAAGTGCCATTTTCACAGTAAAAAGGCCTGGTTCACTTTTGCTTAGCTTAGTCTGTAACTTGAAAACTATGTACCGTATGGCCCTATAAACTGTGTTGGGATGAAAGCTAGCCACTTTGAGCATTGTGGCAAGAGCTGGGGCAGTTTGGGACAACAGGGAACGAACAGGGCCAAAATGTCACTTTCACAGTCCCAAAGTGCCATTTTCACAGTAAAAAGGCCTGGTTCACTTTTGCTTAGCTTAGTCTGTAACTTGAAAACTATGTACCGTATGGCCGTATAAACTGTGTTGGGATGAAAGCTAGCCACTTTGAGCAATGTGGGAAGTGCTGGGGCAGTTTGGGACAACAGGGCCAAAATGTCACTTTCACAGTCCCAAAGTGCCATTTTCACAGTAAAAAGGCCTGGTTCACTTTTGCTTAGCTTAGTCTGTAACTTGAAAACTATGTACCGTATGGCCCTATAAACTGTGTTGGGATGAAAGCTAGCCACTTTGAGCATTGTGGCAAGAGCTGGGGCAGTTTGGGACAACAGGGAACGAACAGGGCCAAAATGTCACTTTCACAGTCCCAAAGTGCCATTTTCACAGTAAAAAGGCCTGGTTCACTTTTGCTTAGCTTAGTCTGTAACTTGAAAACTATGTACCGTATGGCCCTATAAACTGTGTTGGGATGAAAGCTAGCCACTTTGAGCAATGTGGGAAGTGCTGGGGCAGTTTGGGACAACAGGGCCAAAATGTCACTTTCACAGTCCCAAAGTGCCATTTTCACAGTAAAAAGGCCTGGTTCACTTTTGCTTAGCTTAGTCTGTAACTTGAAAACTATGTACCGTATGGCCCTATAAACTGTGTTGGGATGAAAGCTAGCCACTTTGAGCAATGTGGGAAGTGCTGGGGCAGTTTGGGACAACAGGGCCAAAATGTCACTTTCACAGTCCCAAAGTGCCATTTTCACAGTAAAAAAAAAACAGATTCATTTTGCTTAGCTTAGTCTGTAACTTGAAAACTATGTACCGTATGGCCCTATAAACTGTGTTGGGATGAAAGCTAGCCACTTTGAGCAATGTGGGAAGTGCTGGGGCAGTTTGGGACAACAGGGCCAAAATGTCACTTTCACAGTCCCAAAGTGCCATTTTCACAGTAAAAAGGCCTGGTTCACTTTTGCTTAGCTTAGTCTGTAACTTGAAAACTATGTACCGTATGGCCCTATAAACTGTGTTGGGATGAAAGCTAGCCACTTTGAGCAATGTGGGAAGTGCTGGGGCAGTTTGGGACAACAGGGCCAAAATGTCACTTTCACAGTCCCAAAGTGCCATTTTCACAGTAAAAAAAAACAGATTCATTTTGCTTAGCTTAGTCTGTAACTTGAAAACTATGTACCGTATGGCCCTATAAACTGTGTTGGGATGAAAGCTAGCCACTTTGAGCAATGTGGGAAGTGCTGGGGCAGTTTGGGACAACAGGGCCAAAATGTCACTTTCACAGTCCCAAAGTGCCGTTTTCACAGTAAAAAAAAAAAGATTCATTTTGCTTAGCTTTGTCTGTAACTTGAAAACTATGTACCGTATGGCCCTATAAACTGTGTTGGGATGAAAGCTAGCCACTTTGAGCAATGTGGGAAGTGCTGGGGCAGTTTGGGACAACAGGGCCAAAATGTCACTTTCACAGTCCCAAAGTGCCATTTTCACAGTAAAAAGGCCTGGTTCACTTTTGCTTAGCTTAGTCTGTAACTTGAAAACTATGTACCGTATGGCCCTATAAACTGTGTTGGGATGAAAGCTAGCCACTTTGAGCAATGTGGGAAGTGCTGGGGCAGTTTGGGACAACAGGGCCAAAATGTCACTTTCACAGTCCCAAAGTGCCATTTTCACAGTAAAAAGGCCTGGTTCACTTTTGCTTAGCTTAGTCTGTAACTTGAAAACTATGTACCGTATGGCCCTATAAACTGTGTTGGGATGAAAGCTAGCCACTTTGAGCATTGTGGCAAGAGCTGGGGCAGTTTGGGACAACAGGGAACGAACAGGGCCAAAATGTCACTTTCACAGTCCCAAAGTGCCATTTTCACAGTAAAAAGGCCTGGTTCACTTTTGCTTAGCTTAGTCTGTAACTTGAAAACTATGTACCGTATGGCCCTATAAACTGTGTTGGGATGAAAGCTAGCCACTTTGAGCAATGTGGGAAGTGCTGGGGCAGTTTGGGACAACAGGGCCAAAATGTCACTTTCACAGTCCCAAAGTGCCATTTTCACAGTAAAAAGGCCTGGTTCACTTTTGCTTAGCTTAGTCTGTAACTTGAAAACTATGTACCGTATGGCCCTATAAACTGTGTTGGGATGAAAGCTAGCCACTTTGAGCAATGTGGGAAGTGCTGGGGCAGTTTGGGACAACAGGGCCAAAATGTCACTTTCACAGTCCCAAAGTGCCATTTTCACAGTAAAAAGGCCTGGTTCACTTTTGCTTAGCTTAGTCTGTAACTTGAAAACTATGTACCGTATGGCCCTATAAACTGTGTTGGGATGAAAGCTAGCCACTTTGAGCAATGTGGGAAGTGCTGGGGCAGTTTGGGACAACAGGGCCAAAATGTCACTTTCACAGTCCCAAAGTGCCATTTTCACAGTAAAAAGGCCTGGTTCACTTTTGCTTAGCTTAGTCTGTAACTTGAAAACTATGTACCGTATGGCCCTATAAACTGTGTTGGGATGAAAGCTAGCCACTTTGAGCATTGTGGCAAGAGCTGGGGCAGTTTGGGACAACAGGGAACGAACAGGGCCAAAATGTCACTTTCACAGTCCCAAAGTGCCATTTTCACAGTAAAAAGGCCTGGTTCACTTTTGCTTAGCTTAGTCTGTAACTTGAAAACTATGTACCGTATGGCCCTATAAACTGTGTTGGGATGAAAGCTAGCCACTTTGAGCAATGTGGGAAGTGCTGGGGCAGTTTGGGACAACAGGGCCAAAATGTCACTTTCACAGTCCCAAAGTGCCATTTTCACAGTAAAAAGGCCTGGTTCACTTTTGCTTAGCTTAGTCTGTAACTTGAAAACTATGTACCGTATGGCCCTATAAACTGTGTTGGGATGAAAGCTAGCCACTTTGAGCAATGTGGGAAGTGCTGGGGCAGTTTGGGACAACAGGGCCAAAATGTCACTTTCACAGTCCCAAAGTGCCATTTTCACAGTAAAAAGGCCTGGTTCACTTTTGCTTAGCTTAGTCTGTAACTTGAAAACTATGTACCGTATGGCCCTATAAACTGTGTTGGGATGAAAGCTAGCCACTTTGAGCAGTGTGGGAAGTGCTGGGGCAGTTTGGGACAACAGGGCCAAAATGTCACTTTCACAGTCCCAAAGTGCCATTTTCACAGTAAAAAGGCCTGGTTCACTTTTGCTTAGCTTAGTCTGTAACTTGAAAACTATGTACCGTATGGCCCTATAAACTGTGTTGGGATGAAAGCTAGCCACTTTGAGCATTGTGGCAAGAGCTGGGGCAGTTTGGGACAACAGGGAACGAACAGGGCCAAAATGTCACTTTCACAGTCCCAAAGTGCCATTTTCACAGTAAAAAGGCCTGGTTCACTTTTGCTTAGCTTAGTCTGTAACTTGAAAACTATGTACCGTATGGCCCTATAAACTGTGTTGGGATGAAAGCTAGCCACTTTGAGCAATGTGGGAAGTGCTGGGGCAGTTTGGGACAACAGGGCCAAAATGTCACTTTCACAGTCCCAAAGTGCCATTTTCACAGTAAAAAGGCCTGGTTCACTTTTGCTTAGCTTAGTCTGTAACTTGAAAACTATGTACCGTATGGCCCTATAAACTGTGTTGGGATGAAAGCTAGCCACTTTGAGCAATGTGGGAAGTGCTGGGGCAGTTTGGGACAACAGGGCCAAAATGTCACTTTCACAGTCCCAAAGTGCCATTTTCACAGTAAAAAGGCCTGGTTCACTTTTGCTTAGCTTAGTCTGTAACTTGAAAACTATGTACCGTATGGCCCTATAAACTGTGTTGGGATGAAAGCTAGCCACTTTGAGCAGTGTGGGAAGTGCTGGGGCAGTTTGGGACAACAGGGCCAAAATGTCACTTTCACAGTCCCAAAGTGCCATTTTCACAGTAAAAAGGCCTGGTTCACTTTTGCTTAGCTTAGTCTGTAACTTGAAAACTATGTACCGTATGGCCCTATAAACTGTGTTGGGATGAAAGCTAGCCACTTTGAGCATTGTGGCAAGAGCTGGGGCAGTTTGGGACAACAGGGAACGAACAGGGCCAAAATGTCACTTTCACAGTCCCAAAGTGCCATTTTCACAGTAAAAAGGCCTGGTTCACTTTTGCTTAGCTTAGTCTGTAACTTGAAAACTATGTACCGTATGGCCCTTCAAACTGTGTTGGGATGAAAGCTAGCCACTTTGAGCAATGTGGGAAGTGCTGGGGCAGTTTGGGACAACAGGGCCAAAATGTCACTTTCACAGTCCCAAAGTGCCATTTTCACAGTAAAAAGGCCTGGTTCACTTTTGCTTAGCTTAGTCTGTAACTTGAAAACTATGTACCGTATGGCCCTATAAACTGTGTTGGGATGAAAGCTAGCCACTTTGAGCAATGTGGGAAGTGCTGGGGCAGTTTGGGACAACAGGGCCAAAATGTCACTTTCACAGTCCCAAAGTGCCATTTTCACAGTAAAAAGGCCTGGTTCACTTTTGCTTAGCTTAGTCTGTAACTTGAAAACTATGTACCGTATGGCCCTATAAACTGTGTTGGGATGAAAGCTAGCCACTTTGAGCAATGTGGGAAGTGCTGGGGCAGTTTGGGACAACAGGGCCAAAATGTCACTTTCACAGTCCCAAAGTGCCATTTTCACAGTAAAAAGGCCTGGTTCACTTTTGCTTAGCTTAGTCTGTAACTTGAAAACTATGTACCGTATGGCCCTATAAACTGTGTTGGGATGAAAGCTAGCCACTTTGAGCAATGTGGGAAGTGCTGGGGCAGTTTGGGACAACAGGGCCAAAATGTCACTTTCACAGTCCCAAAGTGCCGTTTTCACAGTAAAAAAAAAAAGATTCATTTTGCTTAGCTTAGTCTGTAACTTGAAAACTATGTACCGTATGGCCCTATAAACTGTGTTGGGATGAAAGCTAGCCACTTTGAGCAATGTGGGAAGTGCTGGGGCAGTTTGGGACAACAGGGCCAAAATGTCACTTTCACAGTCCCAAAGTGCCATTTTCACAGTAAAAAGGCCTGGTTCACTTTTGCTTAGCTTAGTCTGTAACTTGAAAACTATGTACCGTATGGCCCTATAAACTGTGTTGGGATGAAAGCTAGCCACTTTGAGCAATGTGGGAAGTGCTGGGGCAGTTTGGGACAACAGGGCCAAAATGTCACTTTCACAGTCCCAAAGTGCCATTTTCACAGTAAAAAGGCCTGGTTCACTTTTGCTTAGCTTAGTCTGTAACTTGAAAACTATGTACCGTATGGCCCTATAAACTGTGTTGGGATGAAAGCTAGCCACTTTGAGCAGTGTGGGAAGTGCTGGGGCAGTTTGGGACAACAGGGCCAAAATGTCACTTTCACAGTCCCAAAGTGCCATTTTCACAGTAAAAAGGCCTGGTTCACTTTTGCTTAGCTTAGTCTGTAACTTGAAAACTATGTACCGTATGGCCCTATAAACTGTGTTGGGATGAAAGCTAGCCACTTTGAGCATTGTGGCAAGAGCTGGGGCAGTTTGGGACAACAGGGAACGAACAGGGCCAAAATGTCACTTCACAGTCCCAAAGTGCCATTTTCACAGTAAAAAGGCCTGGTTCACTTTTGCTTAGCTTAGTCTGTAACTTGAAAACTATGTACCGTATGGCCCTATAAACTGTGTTGGGATGAAAGCTAGCCACTTTGAGCAATGTGGGAAGTGCTGGGGCAGTTTGGGACAACAGGGCCAAAATGTCACTTTCACAGTCCCAAAGTGCCATTTTCACAGTAAAAAGGCCTGGTTCACTTTTGCTTAGCTTAGTCTGTAACTTGAAAACTATGTACCGTATGGCCCTATAAACTGTGTTGGGATGAAAGCTAGCCACTTTGAGCAATGTGGGAAGTGCTGGGGCAGTTTGGGACAACAGGGCCAAAATGTCACTTTCACAGTCCCAAAGTGCCATTTTCACAGTAAAAAGGCCTGGTTTACTTTTGCTTAGCTTAGTCTGTAACTTGAAAACTATGTACCGTATGGCCCTATAAACTGTGTTGGGATGAAAGCTAGCCACTTTGAGCAATGTGGGAAGTGCTGGGCCAGTTTGGGACAACATGGCCAAAATGTCACTTTCACAGTCCCAAAGTGCCGTTTTCACAGTAAAAAAAAAAAGATTCATTTTGCTTAGCTTAGTCTGTAACTTGAAAACTATGTACCGTATGGCCCTATAAACTGTGTTGGGATGAAAGCTAGCCACTTTGAGCAATGTGGGAAGTGCTGGGGCAGTTTGGGACAACAGGGCCAAAATGTCACTTTCACAGTCCCAAAGTGCCATTTTCACAGTAAAAAGGCCTGGTTCACTTTTGCTTAGCTTAGTCTGTAACTTGAAAACTATGTACCGTATGGCCCTATAAACTGTGTTGGGATGAAAGCTAGCCACTTTGAGCAATGTGGGAAGTGCTGGGGCAGTTTGGGACAACAGGGCCAAAATGTCACTTTCACAGTCCCAAAGTGCCATTTTCACAGTAAAAAGGCCTGGTTCACTTTTGCTTAGCTTAGTCTGTAACTTGAAAACTATGTACCGTATGGCCCTATAAACTGTGTTGGGATGAAAGCTAGCCACTTTGAGCAATGTGGGAAGTGCTGGGGCAGTTTGGGACAACAGGGCCAAAATGTCACTTTCACAGTCCCAAAGTGCCATTTTCACAGTAAAAAGGCCTGGTTCACTTTTGCTTAGCTTAGTCTGTAACTTGAAAACTATGTACCGTATGGCCCTATAAACTGTGTTGGGATGAAAGCTAGCCACTTTGAGCAGTGTGGGAAGTGCTGGGGCAGTTTGGGACAACAGGGCCAAAATGTCACTTTCACAGTCCCAAAGTGCCATTTTCACAGTAAAAAGGCCTGGTTCACTTTTGCTTAGCTTAGTCTGTAACTTGAAAACTATGTACCGTATGGCCCTATAAACTGTGTTGGGATGAAAGCTAGCCACTTTGAGCATTGTGGCAAGAGCTGGGGCAGTTTGGGACAACAGGGAACGAACAGGGCCAAAATGTCACTTTCACAGTCCCAAAGTGCCATTTTCACAGTAAAAAGGCCTGGTTCACTTTTGCTTAGCTTAGTCTGTAACTTGAAAACTATGTACCGTATGGCCCTATAAACTGTGTTGGGATGAAAGCTAGCCACTTTGAGCAATGTGGGAAGTGCTGGGGCAGTTTGGGACAACAGGGCCAAAATGTCACTTTCACAGTCCCAAAGTGCCATTTTCACAGTAAAAAGGCCTGGTTCACTTTTGCTTAGCTTAGTCTGTAACTTGAAAACTATGTACCGTATGGCCCTATAAACTGTGTTGGGATGAAAGCTAGCCACTTTGAGCAATGTGGGAAGTGCTGGGGCAGTTTGGGACAACAGGGCCAAAATGTCACTTTCACAGTCCCAAAGTGCCATTTTCACAGTAAAAAGGCCTGGTTCACTTTTGCTTAGCTTAGTCTGTAACTTGAAAACTATGTACCGTATGGCCCTATAAACTGTGTTGGGATGAAAGCTAGCCACTTTGAGCAATGTGGGAAGTGCTGGGGCAGTTTGGGACAACAGGGCCAAAATGTCACTTTCACAGTCCCAAAGTGCCATTTTCACAGTAAAAAGGCCTGGTTCACTTTTGCTTAGCTTAGTCTGTAACTTGAAAACTATGTACCGTATGGCCCTATAAACTGTGTTGGGATGAAAGCTAGCCACTTTGAGCAATGTGGGAAGTGCTGGGGCAGTTTGGGACAACAGGGCCAAAATGTCACTTTCACAGTCCCAAAGTGCCGTTTTCACAGTAAAAAAAAAAAGATTCATTTTGCTTAGCTTAGTCTGTAACTTGAAAACTATGTACCGTATGGCCCTATAAACTGTGTTGGGATGAAAGCTAGCCACTTTGAGCAATGTGGGAAGTGCTGGGGCAGTTTGGGACAACAGGGCCAAAATGTCACTTTCACAGTCCCAAAGTGCCATTTTCACAGTAAAAAGGCCTGGTTCACTTTTGCTTAGCTTAGTCTGTAACTTGAAAACTATGTACCGTATGGCCCTATAAACTGTGTTGGGATGAAAGCTAGCCACTTTGAGCAATGTGGGAAGTGCTGGGGCAGTTTGGGACAACAGGGCCAAAATGTCACTTTCACAGTCCCAAAGTGCCATTTTCACAGTAAAAAGGCCTGGTTCACTTTTGCTTAGCTTAGTCTGTAACTTGAAAACTATGTACCGTATGGCCCTATAAACTGTGTTGGGATGAAAGCTAGCCACTTTGAGCAGTGTGGGAAGTGCTGGGGCAGTTTGGGACAACAGGGCCAAAATGTCACTTTCACAGTCCCAAAGTGCCATTTTCACAGTAAAAAGGCCTGGTTCACTTTTGCTTAGCTTAGTCTGTAACTTGAAAACTATGTACCGTATGGCCCTATAAACTGTGTTGGGATGAAAGCTAGCCACTTTGAGCATTGTGGCAAGAGCTGGGGCAGTTTGGGACAACAGGGAACGAACAGGGCCAAAATGTCACTTTCACAGTCCCAAAGTGCCATTTTCACAGTAAAAAGGCCTGGTTCACTTTTGCTTAGCTTAGTCTGTAACTTGAAAACTATGTACCGTATGGCCCTATAAACTGTGTTTAGCCACTTTGAGCATTGTGGCAAGAGCTGGGGCAGTTTGGGACAACAGGGAACGAACAGGGCCAAAATGTCACTTTCACAGTCCCAAAGTGCCATTTTCACAGTAAAAAGGCCTGGTTCACTTTTGCTTAGCTTAGTCTGTAACTTGAAAACTATGTACCGTATGGCCCTATAAACTGTGTTGGGATGAAAGCTAGCCACTTTGAGCAATGTGGGAAGTGCTGGGGCAGTTTGGGACAACAGGGCCAAAATGTCACTTTCACAGTCCCAAAGTGCCATTTTCACAGTAAAAAGGCCTGGTTCACTTTTGCTTAGCTTAGTCTGTAACTTGAAAACTATGTACCGTATGGCCCTATAAACTGTGTTGGGATGAAAGCTAGCCACTTTGAGCAATGTGGGAAGTGCTGGGGCAGTTTGGGACAACAGGGCCAAAATGTCACTTTCACAGTCCCAAAGTGCCATTTTCACAGTAAAAAGGCCTGGTTCACTTTTGCTTAGCTTAGTCTGTAACTTGAAAACTATGTACCGTATGGCCCTATAAACTGTGTTGGGATGAAAGCTAGCCACTTTGAGCAATGTGGGAAGTGCTGGGGCAGTTTGGGACAACAGGGCCAAAATGTCACTTTCACAGTCCCAAAGTGCCGTTTTCACAGTAAAAAAAAAAAGATTCATTTTGCTTAGCTTAGTCTGTAACTTGAAAACTATGTACCGTATGGCCCTATAAACTGTGTTGGGATGAAAGCTAGCCACTTTGAGCAATGTGGGAAGTGCTGGGGCAGTTTGGGACAACAGGGCCAAAATGTCACTTTCACAGTCCCAAAGTGCCATTTTCACAGTAAAAAGGCCTGGTTCACTTTTGCTTAGCTTAGTCTGTAACTTGAAAACTATGTACCGTATGGCCCTATAAACTGTGTTGGGATGAAAGCTAGCCACTTTGAGCAGTGTGGGAAGTGCTGGGGCAGTTTGGGACAACAGGGCCAAAATGTCACTTTCACAGTCCCAAAGTGCCATTTTCACAGTAAAAAGGCCTGGTTCACTTTTGCTTAGCTTAGTCTGTAACTTGAAAACTATGTACCGTATGGCCCTATAAACTGTGTTGGGATGAAAGCTAGCCACTTTGAGCATTGTGGCAAGAGCTGGGGCAGTTTGGGACAACAGGGAACGAACAGGGCCAAAATGTCACTTTCACAGTCCCAAAGTGCCATTTTCACAGTAAAAAGGCCTGGTTCACTTTTGCTTAGCTTAGTCTGTAACTTGAAAACTATGTACCGTATGGCCCTATAAACTGTGTTGGGATGAAAGCTAGCCACTTTGAGCAATGTGGGAAGTGCTGGGGCAGTTTGGGACAACAGGGCCAAAATGTCAATTTCACAGTCCCAAAGTGCCATTTTCACAGTAAAAAGGCCTGGTTCACTTTTGCTTAGCTTAGTCTGTAACTTGAAAACTATGTACCGTATGGCCCTATAAACTGTGTTGGGATGAAAGCTAGCCACTTTGAGCAATGTGGGAAGTGCTGGGGCAGTTTGGGACAACAGGGCCAAAATGTCACTTTCACAGTCCCAAAGTGCCATTTTCACAGTAAAAAGGCCTGGTTCACTTTTGCTTAGCTTAGTCTGTAACTTGAAAACTATGTACCGTATGGCCCTATAAACTGTGTTGGGATGAAAGCTAGCCACTTTGAGCAATGTGGGAAGTGCTGGGGCAGTTTGGGACAACAGGGCCAAAATGTCACTTTCACAGTCCCAAAGTGCCGTTTTCACAGTAAAAAAAAAAAGATTCATTTTGCTTAGCTTAGTCTGTAACTTGAAAACTATGTACCGTATGGCCCTATAAACTGTGTTGGGATGAAAGCTAGCCACTTTGAGCAATGTGGGAAGTGCTGGGGCAGTTTGGGACAACAGGGCCAAAATGTCACTTTCACAGTCCCAAAGTGCCATTTTCACAGTAAAAAGGCCTGGTTCACTTTTGCTTAGCTTAGTCTGTAACTTGAAAACTATGTACCGTATGGCCCTATAAACTGTGTTGGGATGAAAGCTAGCCACTTTGAGCAATGTGGGAAGTGCTGGGGCAGTTTGGGACAACAGGGCCAAAATGTCACTTTCACAGTCCCAAAGTGCCATTTTCACAGTAAAAAGGCCTGGTTCACTTTTGCTTAGCTTAGTCTGTAACTTGAAAACTATGTACCGTATGGCCCTATAAACTGTGTTGGGATGAAAGCTAGCCACTTTGAGCAGTGTGGGAAGTGCTGGGGCAGTTTGGGACAACAGGGCCAAAATGTCACTTTCACAGTCCCAAAGTGCCATTTTCACAGTAAAAAGGCCTGGTTCACTTTTGCTTAGCTTAGTCTGTAACTTGAAAACTATGTACCGTATGGCCCTATAAACTGTGTTGGGATGAAAGCTAGCCACTTTGAGCAATGTGGGAAGTGCTGGGGCAGTTTGGGACAACAGGGCCAAAATGTCACTTTCACAGTCCCAAAGTGCCATTTTCACAGTAAAAAGGCCTGGTTCACTTTTGCTTAGCTTAGTCTGTAACTTGAAAACTATGTACCGTATGGCCCTATAAACTGTGTTGGGATGAAAGCTAGCCACTTTGAGCAATGTGGGAAGTGCTGGGGCAGTTTGGGACAACAGGGCCAAAATGTCACTTTCACAGTCCCAAAGTGCCATTTTCACAGTAAAAAGGCCTGGTTCACTTTTGCTTAGCTTAGTCTGTAACTTGAAAACTATGTACCGTATGGCCCTATAAACTGTGTTGGGATGAAAGCTAGCCACTTTGAGCAATGTGGGAAGTGCTGGGGCAGTTTGGGACAACAGGGCCAAAATGTCACTTTCACAGTCCCAAAGTGCCGTTTTCACAGTAAAAAAAAAAGATTCATTTTGCTTAGCTTAGTCTGTAACTTGAAAACTATGTACCGTATGGCCCTATAAACTGTGTTGGGATGAAAGCTAGCCACTTTGAGCAATGTGGGAAGTGCTGGGGCAGTTTGGGACAACAGGGCCAAAATGTCACTTTCACAGTCCCAAAGTGCCATTTTCACAGTAAAAAGGCCTGGTTCACTTTTGCTTAGCTTAGTCTGTAACTTGAAAACTATGTACCGTATGGCCCTATAAACTGTGTTGGGATGAAAGCTAGCCACTTTGAGCAATGTGGGAAGTGCTGGGGCAGTTTGGGACAACAGGGCCAAAATGTCACTTTCACAGTCCCAAAGTGCCATTTTCACAGTAAAAAGGCCTGGTTCACTTTTGCTTAGCTTAGTCTGTAACTTGAAAACTATGTACCGTATGGCCCTATAAACTGTGTTGGGATGAAAGCTAGCCACTTTGAGCAGTGTGGGAAGTGCTGGGGCAGTTTGGGACAACAGGGCCAAAATGTCACTTTCACAGTCCCAAAGTGCCATTTTCACAGTAAAAAGGCCTGGTTCACTTTTGCTTAGCTTAGTCTGTAACTTGAAAACTATGTACCGTATGGCCCTATAAACTGTGTTGGGATGAAAGCTAGCCACTTTGAGCATTGTGGCAAGAGCTGGGGCAGTTTGGGACAACAGGGAACGAACAGGGCCAAAATGTCACTTTCACAGTCCCAAAGTGCCATTTTCACAGTAAAAAGGCCTGGTTCACTTTTGCTTAGCTTAGTCTGTAACTTGAAAACTATGTACCGTATGGCCCTATAAACTGTGTTGGGATGAAAGCTAGCCACTTTGAGCAATGTGGGAAGTGCTGGGGCAGTTTGGGACAACAGGGCCAAAATGTCACTTTCACAGTCCCAAAGTGCCATTTTCACAGTAAAAAGGCCTGGTTCACTTTTGCTTAGCTTAGTCTGTAACTTGAAAACTATGTACCGTATGGCCCTATAAACTGTGTTGGGATGAAAGCTAGCCACTTTGAGCAATGTGGGAAGTGCTGGGGCAGTTTGGGACAACAGGGCCAAAATGTCACTTTCACAGTCCCAAAGTGCCATTTTCACAGTAAAAAGGCCTGGTTCACTTTTGCTTAGCTTAGTCTGTAACTTGAAAACTATGTACCGTATGGCCCTATAAACTGTGTTGGGATGAAAGCTAGCCACTTTGAGCAATGTGGGAAGTGCTGGGGCAGTTTGGGACAACAGGGCCAAAATGTCACTTTCACAGTCCCAAAGTGCCATTTTCACAGTAAAAAGGCCTGGTTCACTTTTGCTTAGCTTAGTCTGTAACTTGAAAACTATGTACCGTATGGCCCTATAAACTGTGTTGGGATGAAAGCTAGCCACTTTGAGCAATGTGGGAAGTGCTGGGGCAGTTTGGGACAACAGGGCCAAAATGTCACTTTCACAGTCCCAAAGTGCCATTTTCACAGTAAAAAAAAAACAGATTCATTTTGCTTAGCTTAGTCTGTAACTTGAAAACTATGTACCGTATGGCCCTATAAACTGTGTTGGGATGAAAGCTAGCCACTTTGAGCAATGTGGGAAGTGCTGGGGCAGTTTGGGACAACAGGGCCAAAATGTCACTTTCACAGTCCCAAAGTGCCATTTTCACAGTAAAAAGGCCTGGTTCACTTTTGCTTAGCTTAGTCTGTAACTTGAAAACTATGTACCGTATGGCCCTATAAACTGTGTTGGGATGAAAGCTAGCCACTTTGAGCAATGTGGGAAGTGCTGGGGCAGTTTGGGACAACAGGGCCAAAATGTCACTTTCACAGTCCCAAAGTGCCATTTTCACAGTAAAAAAAAACAGATTCATTTTGCTTAGCTTAGTCTGTAACTTGAAAACTATGTACCGTATGGCCCTATAAACTGTGTTGGGATGAAAGCTAGCCACTTTGAGCAATGTGGGAAGTGCTGGGGCAGTTTGGGACAACAGGGCCAAAATGTCACTTTCACAGTCCCAAAGTGCCGTTTTCACAGTAAAAAAAAAAAGATTCATTTTGCTTAGCTTAGTCTGTAACTTGAAAACTATGTACCGTATGGCCCTATAAACTGTGTTGGGATGAAAGCTAGCCACTTTGAGCAATGTGGGAAGTGCTGGGGCAGTTTGGGACAACAGGGCCAAAATGTCACTTTCACAGTCCCAAAGTGCCATTTTCACAGTAAAAAGGCCTGGTTCACTTTTGCTTAGCTTAGTCTGTAACTTGAAAACTATGTACCGTATGGCCCTATAAACTGTGTTGGGATGAAAGCTAGCCACTTTGAGCAATGTGGGAAGTGCTGGGGCAGTTTGGGACAACAGGGCCAAAATGTCACTTTCACAGTCCCAAAGTGCCATTTTCACAGTAAAAAGGCCTGGTTCACTTTTGCTTAGCTTAGTCTGTAACTTGAAAACTATGTACCGTATGGCCCTATAAACTGTGTTGGGATGAAAGCTAGCCACTTTGAGCAATGTGGGAAGTGCTGGGGCAGTTTGGGACAACAGGGCCAAAATGTCACTTTCACAGTCCCAAAGTGCCATTTTCACAGTAAAAAGAAAACAGATTCATTTTGCTTAGCTTAGTCTGTAACTTGAAAACTATGTACCGTATGGCCCTATAAACTGTGTTGGGATGAAAGCTAGCCACTTTGAGCAATGTGGGAAGTGCTGGGGCAGTTTGGGACAACAGGGCCAAAATGTCACTTTCACAGTCCCAAAGTGCCATTTTCACAGTAAAAAGGCCTGGTTCACTTTTGCTTAGCTTAGTCTGTAACTTGAAAACTATGTACCGTATGGCCCTATAAACTGTGTTGGGATGAAAGCTAGCCACTTTGAGCAATGTGGGAAGTGCTGGGGCAGTTTGGGACAACAGGGCCAAAATGTCACTTTCACAGTCCCAAAGTGCCATTTTCACAGTAAAAAAAAACAGATTAATTTTGCTTAGCTTAGTCTGTAACTTGAAAACTATGTACCGTATGGCCCTATAAACTGTGTTGGGATGAAAGCTAGCCACTTTGAGCAATGTGGGAAGTGCTGGGGCAGTTTGGGACAACAGGGCCAAAATGTCACTTTCACAGTCCCAAAGTGCCGTTTTCACAGTAAAAAAAAAAAGATTCATTTTGCTTAGCTTTGTCTGTAACTTGAAAACTATGTACCGTATGGCCCTATAAACTGTGTTGGGATGAAAGCTAGCCACTTTGAGCAATGTGGGAAGTGCTGGGGCAGTTTGGGACAACAGGGCCAAAATGTCACTTTCACAGTCCCAAAGTGCCATTTTCACAGTAAAAAGGCCTGGTTCACTTTTGCTTAGCTTAGTCTGTAACTTGAAAACTATGTACCGTATGGCCCTATAAACTGTGTTGGGATGAAAGCTAGCCACTTTGAGCAATGTGGGAAGTGCTGGGGCAGTTTGGGACAACAGGGCCAAAATGTCACTTTCACAGTCCCAAAGTGCCATTTTCACAGTAAAAAGGCCTGGTTCACTTTTGCTTAGCTTAGTCTGTAACTTGAAAACTATGTACCGTATGGCCCTATAAACTGTGTTGGGATGAAAGCTAGCCACTTTGAGCATTGTGGCAAGAGCTGGGGCAGTTTGGGACAACAGGGAACGAACAGGGCCAAAATGTCACTTTCACAGTCCCAAAGTGCCATTTTCACAGTAAAAAGGCCTGGTTCACTTTTGCTTAGCTTAGTCTGTAACTTGAAAACTATGTACCGTATGGCCCTATAAACTGTGTTGGGATGAAAGCTAGCCACTTTGAGCAATGTGGGAAGTGCTGGGGCAGTTTGGGACAACAGGGCCAAAATGTCACTTTCACAGTCCCAAAGTGCCATTTTCACAGTAAAAAGGCCTGGTTCACTTTTGCTTAGCTTAGTCTGTAACTTGAAAACTATGTACCGTATGGCCCTATAAACTGTGTTGGGATGAAAGCTAGCCACTTTGAGCAATGTGGGAAGTGCTGGGGCAGTTTGGGACAACAGGGCCAAAATGTCACTTTCACAGTCCCAAAGTGCCATTTTCACAGTAAAAAGGCCTGGTTCACTTTTGCTTAGCTTAGTCTGTAACTTGAAAACTATGTACCGTATGGCCCTATAAACTGTGTTGGGATGAAAGCTAGCCACTTTGAGCAATGTGGGAAGTGCTGGGGCAGTTTGGGACAACAGGGCCAAAATGTCACTTTCACAGTCCCAAAGTGCCGTTTTCACAGTAAAAAAAAAAGATTCATTTTGCTTAGCTTAGTCTGTAACTTGAAAACTATGTACCGTATGGCCCTATAAACTGTGTTGGGATGAAAGCTAGCCACTTTGAGCAATGTGGGAAGTGCTGGGGCAGTTTGGGACAACAGGGCCAAAATGTCACTTTCACAGTCCCAAAGTGCCATTTTCACAGTAAAAAGGCCTGGTTCACTTTTGCTTAGCTTAGTCTGTAACTTGAAAACTATGTACCGTATGGCCCTATAAGCTGTGTTGGGATGAAAGCTAGCCACTTTGAGCAATGTGGGAAGTGCTGGGGCAGTTTGGGACAACAGGGCCAAAATGTCACTTTCACAGTCCCAAAGTGCCATTTTCACAGTAAAAAGGCCTGGTTCACTTTTGCTTAGCTTAGTCTGTAACTTGAAAACTATGTACCGTATGGCCCTATAAACTGTGTTGGGATGAAAGCTAGCCACTTTGAGCAATGTGGGAAGTGCTGGGGCAGTTTGGGACAACAGGGCCAAAATGTCACTTTCACAGTCCCAAAGTGCCATTTTCACAGTAAAAAGGCCTGGTTCACTTTTGCTTAGCTTAGTCTGTAACTTGAAAACTATGTACCGTATGGCCCTATAAACTGTGTTGGGATGAAAGCTAGCCACTTTGAGCAGTGTGGGAAGTGCTGGGGCAGTTTGGGACAACAGGGCCAAAATGTCACTTTCACAGTCCCAAAGTGCCATTTTCACAGTAAAAAGGCCTGGTTCACTTTTGCTTAGCTTAGTCTGTAACTTGAAAACTATGTACCGTATGGCCCTATAAACTGTGTTGGGATGAAAGCTAGCCACTTTGAGCATTGTGGCAAGAGCTGGGGCAGTTTGGGACAACAGGGAACGAACAGGGCCAAAATGTCACTTTCACAGTCCCAAAGTGCCATTTTCACAGTAAAAAGGCCTGGTTCACTTTTGCTTAGCTTAGTCTGTAACTTGAAAACTATGTACCGTATGGCCCTATAAACTGTGTTGGGATGAAAGCTAGCCACTTTGAGCAATGTGGGAAGTGCTGGGGCAGTTTGGGACAACAGGGCCAAAATGTCACTTTCACAGTCCCAAAGTGCCATTTTCACAGTAAAAAGGCCTGGTTCACTTTTGCTTAGCTTAGTCTGTAACTTGAAAACTATGTACCGTATGGCCCTATAAACTGTGTTGGGATGAAAGCTAGCCACTTTGAGCAATGTGGGAAGTGCTGGGGCAGTTTGGGACAACAGGGCCAAAATGTCACTTTCACAGTCCCAAAGTGCCATTTTCACAGTAAAAAGGCCTGGTTCACTTTTGCTTAGCTTAGTCTGTAACTTGAAAACTATGTACCGTATGGCCCTATAAACTGTGTTGGGATGAAAGCTAGCCACTTTGAGCAATGTGGGAAGTGCTGGGGCAGTTTGGGACAACAGGGCCAAAATGTCACTTTCACAGTCCCAAAGTGCCGTTTTCACAGTAAAAAAAAAAAGATTCATTTTGCTTAGCTTAGTCTGTAACTTGAAAACTATGTACCGTATGGCCCTATAAACTGTGTTGGGATGAAAGCTAGCCACTTTGAGCAATGTGGGAAGTGCTGGGGCAGTTTGGGACAACAGGGCCAAAATGTCACTTTCACAGTCCCAAAGTGCCATTTTCACAGTAAAAAGGCCTGGTTCACTTTTGCTTAGCTTAGTCTGTAACTTGAAAACTATGTACCGTATGGCCCTATAAACTGTGTTGGGATGAAAGCTAGCCACTTTGAGCAATGTGGGAAGTGCTGGGGCAGTTTGGGACAACAGGGCCAAAATGTCACTTTCACAGTCCCAAAGTGCCATTTTCACAGTAAAAAGGCCTGGTTCACTTTTGCTTAGCTTAGTCTGTAACTTGAAAACTATGTACCGTATGGCCCTATAAACTGTGTTGGGATGAAAGCTAGCCACTTTGAGCAATGTGGGAAGTGCTGGGGCAGTTTGGGACGACAGGGCCAAAATGTCACTTTCACAGTCCCAAAGTGCCATTTTCACAGTAAAAAGGCCTGGTTCACTTTTGCTTAGCTTAGTCTGTAACTTGAAAACTATGTACCGTATGGCCCTATAAACTGTGTTGGGATGAAAGCTAGCCACTTTGAGCAATGTGGGAAGTGCTGGGGCAGTTTGGGACAACAGGGCCAAAATGTCACTTTCACAGTCCCAAAGTGCCGTTTTCACAGTAAAAAAAAAAGATTCATTTTGCTTAGCTTAGTCTGTAACTTGAAAACTATGTACCGTATGGCCCTATAAACTGTGTTGGGATGAAAGCTAGCCACTTTGAGCAATGTGGGAAGTGCTGGGGCAGTTTGGGACAACAGGGCCAAAATGTCACTTTCACAGTCCCAAAGTGCCATTTTCACAGTAAAAAGGCCTGGTTCACTTTTGCTTAGCTTAGTCTGTAACTTGAAAACTATGTACCGTATGGCCCTATAAACTGTGTTGGGATGAAAGCTAGCCACTTTGAGCAATGTGGGAAGTGCTGGGGCAGTTTGGGACAACAGGGCCAAAATGTCACTTTCACAGTCCCAAAGTGCCATTTTCACAGTAAAAAGGCCTGGTTCACTTTTGCTTAGCTTAGTCTGTAACTTGAAAACTATGTACCGTATGGCCCTATAAACTGTGTTGGGATGAAAGCTAGCCACTTTGAGCAGTGTGGGAAGTGCTGGGGCAGTTTGGGACAACAGGGCCAAAATGTCACTTTCACAGTCCCAAAGTGCCATTTTCACAGTAAAAAGGCCTGGTTCACTTTTGCTTAGCTTAGTCTGTAACTTGAAAACTATGTACCGTATGGCCCTATAAACTGTGTTGGGATGAAAGCTAGCCACTTTGAGCATTGTGGCAAGAGCTGGGGCAGTTTGGGACAACAGGGAACGAACAGGGCCAAAATGTCACTTTCACAGTCCCAAAGTGCCATTTTCACAGTAAAAAGGCCTGGTTCACTTTTGCTTAGCTTAGTCTGTAACTTGAAAACTATGTACCGTATGGCCCTATAAACTGTGTTGGGATGAAAGCTAGCCACTTTGAGCAATGTGGGAAGTGCTGGGGCAGTTTGGGACAACAGGGCCAAAATGTCACTTTCACAGTCCCAAAGTGCCATTTTCACAGTAAAAAGGCCTGGTTCACTTTTGCTTAGCTTAGTCTGTAACTTGAAAACTATGTACCGTATGGCCCTATAAACTGTGTTGGGATGAAAGCTAGCCACTTTGAGCAATGTGGGAAGTGCTGGGGCAGTTTGGGACAACAGGGCCAAAATGTCACTTTCACAGTCCCAAAGTGCCATTTTCACAGTAAAAAGGCCTGGTTCACTTTTGCTTAGCTTAGTCTGTAACTTGAAACTATGTACCGTATGGCCCTATAAACTGTGTTGGGATGAAAGCTAGCCACTTTGAGCAATGTGGGAAGTGCTGGGGCAGTTTGGGACAACAGGGCCAAAATGTCACTTTCACAGTCCCAAAGTGCCGTTTTCACAGTAAAAAAAAAAAGATTCATTTTGCTTAGCTTAGTCTGTAACTTGAAAACTATGTACCGTATGGCCCTATAAACTGTGTTGGGATGAAAGCTAGCCACTTTGAGCAATGTGGGAAGTGCTGGGGCAGTTTGGGACAACAGGGCCAAAATGTCACTTGCACAGTCCCAAAGTGCCATTTTCACAGTAAAAAGGCCTGGTTCACTTTTGCTTAGCTTAGTCTGTAACTTGAAAACTATGTACCGTATGGCCCTATAAACTGTGTTGGGATGAAAGCTAGCCACTTTGAGCAATGTGGGAAGTGCTGGGGCAGTTTGGGACAACAGGGCCAAAATGTCACTTTCACAGTCCCAAAGTGCCATTTTCACAGTAAAAAAAAAACAGATTCATTTTGCTTAGCTTAGTCTGTAACTTGAAAACTATGTACCGTATGGCCCTATAAACTGTGTTGGGATGAAAGCTAGCCACTTTGAGCAATGTGGGAAGTGCTGGGGCAGTTTGGGACAACAGGGCCAAAATGTCACTTTCACAGTCCCAAAGTGCCATTTTCACAGTAAAAAGGCCTGGTTCACTTTTGCTTAGCTTAGTCTGTAACTTGAAAACTATGTACCGTATGGCCCTATAAACTGTGTTGGGATGAAAGCTAGCCACTTTGAGCAATGTGGGAAGTGCTGGGGCAGTTTGGGACAACAGGGCCAAAATGTCACTTTCACAGTCCCAAAGTGCCATTTTCACAGTAAAAAAAAACAGATTCATTTTGCTTAGCTTAGTCTGTAACTTGAAAACTATGTACCGTATGGCCCTATAAACTGTGTTGGGATGAAAGCTAGCCACTTTGAGCAATGTGGGAAGTGCTGGGGCAGTTTGGGACAACAGGGCCAAAATGTCACTTTCACAGTCCCAAAGTGCCGTTTTCACAGTAAAAAAAAAAAGATTCATTTTGCTTAGCTTTGTCTGTAACTTGAAAACTATGTACCGTATGGCCCTATAAACTGTGTTGGGATGAAAGCTAGCCACTTTGAGCAATGTGGGAAGTGCTGGGGCAGTTTGGGACAACAGGGCCAAAATGTCACTTTCACAGTCCCAAAGTGCCATTTTCACAGTAAAAAGGCCTGGTTCACTTTTGCTTAGCTTAGTCTGTAACTTGAAAACTATGTACCGTATGGCCCTATAAACTGTGTTGGGATGAAAGCTAGCCACTTTGAGCAATGTGGGAAGTGCTGGGGCAGTTTGGGACAACAGGGCCAAAATGTCACTTTCACAGTCCCAAAGTGCCATTTTCACAGTAAAAAGGCCTGGTTCACTTTTGCTTAGCTTAGTCTGTAACTTGAAAACTATGTACCGTATGGCCCTATAAACTGTGTTGGGATGAAAGCTAGCCACTTTGAGCATTGTGGCAAGAGCTGGGGCAGTTTGGGACAACAGGGAACGAACAGGGCCAAAATGTCACTTTCACAGTCCCAAAGTGCCATTTTCACAGTAAAAAGGCCTGGTTCACTTTTGCTTAGCTTAGTCTGTAACTTGAAAACTATGTACCGTATGGCCCTATAAACTGTGTTGGGATGAAAGCTAGCCACTTTGAGCAATGTGGGAAGTGCTGGGGCAGTTTGGGACAACAGGGCCAAAATGTCACTTTCACAGTCCCAAAGTGCCATTTTCACAGTAAAAAGGCCTGGTTCACTTTTGCTTAGCTTAGTCTGTAACTTGAAAACTATGTACCGTATGGCCCTATAAACTGTGTTGGGATGAAAGCTAGCCACTTTGAGCAATGTGGGAAGTGCTGGGGCAGTTTGGGACAACAGGGCCAAAATGTCACTTTCACAGTCCCAAAGTGCCGTTTTCACAGTAAAAAAAAAAAGATTCATTTTGCTTAGCTTAGTCTGTAACTTGAAAACTATGTACCGTATGGCCCTATAAACTGTGTTGGGATGAAAGCTAGCCACTTTGAGCAATGTGGGAAGTGCTGGGGCAGTTTGGGACAACAGGGCCAAAATGTCACTTTCACAGTCCCAAAGTGCCATTTTCACAGTAAAAAGGCCTGGTTCACTTTTGCTTAGCTTAGTCTGTAACTTGAAAACTATGTACCGTATGGCCCTATAAACTGTGTTGGGATGAAAGCTAGCCACTTTGAGCAATGTGGGAAGTGCTGGGGCAGTTTGGGACAACAGGGCCAAAATGTCACTTTCACAGTCCCAAAGTGCCATTTTCACAGTAAAAAGGCCTGGTTCACTTTTGCTTAGCTTAGTCTGTAACTTGAAAACTATGTACCGTATGGCCCTATAAACTGTGTTGGGATGAAAGCTAGCCACTTTGAGCAATGTGGGAAGTGCTGGGGCAGTTTGGGACAACAGGGCCAAAATGTCACTTTCACAGTCCCAAAGTGCCGTTTTCACAGTAAAAAAAAAAAGATTCATTTTGCTTAGCTTAGTCTGTAACTTGAAAACTATGTACCGTATGGCCCTATAAACTGTGTTGGGATGAAAGCTAGCCACTTTGAGCAATGTGGGAAGTGCTGGGGCAGTTTGGGACAACAGGGCCAAAATGTCACTTTCACAGTCCCAAAGTGCCATTTTCACAGTAAAAAGGCCTGGTTCACTTTTGCTTAGCTTAGTCTGTAACTTGAAAACTATGTACCGTATGGCCCTATAAACTGTGTTGGGATGAAAGCTAGCCACTTTGAGCAGTGTGGGAAGTGCTGGGGCAGTTTGGGACAACAGGGCCAAAATGTCACTTTCACAGTCCCAAAGTGCCATTTTCACAGTAAAAAGGCCTGGTTCACTTTTGCTTAGCTTAGTCTGTAACTTGAAAACTATGTACCGTATGGCCCTATAAACTGTGTTGGGATGAAAGCTAGCCACTTTGAGCATTGTGGCAAGAGCTGGGGCAGTTTGGGACAACAGGGAACGAACAGGGCCAAAATGTCACTTTCACAGTCCCAAAGTGCCATTTTCACAGTAAAAAGGCCTGGTTCACTTTTGCTTAGCTTAGTCTGTAACTTGAAAACTATGTACCGTATGGCCCTATAAACTGTGTTGGGATGAAAGCTAGCCACTTTGAGCAATGTGGGAAGTGCTGGGGCAGTTTGGGACAACAGGGCCAAAATGTCACTTTCACAGTCCCAAAGTGCCATTTTCACAGTAAAAAGGCCTGGTTCACTTTTGCTTAGCTTAGTCTGTAACTTGAAAACTATGTACCGTATGGCCCTATAAACTGTGTTGGGATGAAAGCTAGCCACTTTGAGCAATGTGGGAAGTGCTGGGGCAGTTTGGGACAACAGGGCCAAAATGTCACTTTCACAGTCCCAAAGTGCCATTTTCACAGTAAAAAGGCCTGGTTCACTTTTGCTTAGCTTAGTCTGTAACTTGAAAACTATGTACCGTATGGCCCTATAAACTGTGTTGGGATGAAAGCTAGCCACTTTGAGCAATGTGGGAAGTGCTGGGGCAGTTTGGGACAACAGGGCCAAAATGTCACTTTCACAGTCCCAAAGTGCCGTTTTCACAGTAAAAAAAAAAAGATTCATTTTGCTTAGCTTAGTCTGTAACTTGAAAACTATGTACCGTATGGCCCTATAAACTGTGTTGGGATGAAAGCTAGCCACTTTGAGCAATGTGGGAAGTGCTGGGGCAGTTTGGGACAACAGGGCCAAAATGTCACTTTCACAGTCCCAAAGTGCCATTTTCACAGTAAAAAGGCCTGGTTCACTTTTGCTTAGCTTAGTCTGTAACTTGAAAACTATGTACCGTATGGCCCTATAAACTGTGTTGGGATGAAAGCTAGCCACTTTGAGCAATGTGGGAAGTGCTGGGGCAGTTTGGGACAACAGGGCCAAAATGTCACTTTCACAGTCCCAAAGTGCCATTTTCACAGTAAAAAGGCCTGGTTCACTTTTGCTTAGCTTAGTCTGTAACTTGAAAACTATGTACCGTATGGCCCTATAAACTGTGTTGGGATGAAAGCTAGCCACTTTGAGCAATGTGGGAAGTGCTGGGGCAGTTTGGGACAACAGGGCCAAAATGTCACTTTCACAGTCCCAAAGTGCCATTTTCACAGTAAAAAAAAACAGATTCATTTTGCTTAGCTTAGTCTGTAACTTGAAAACTATGTACCGTATGGCCCTATAAACTGTGTTGGGATGAAAGCTAGCCACTTTGAGCAATGTGGGAAGTGCTGGGGCAGTTTGGGACAACAGGGCCAAAATGTCACTTTCACAGTCCCAAAGTGCCATTTTCACAGTAAAAAGGCCTGGTTCACTTTTGCTTAGCTTAGTCTGTAACTTGAAAACTATGTACCGTATGGCCCTATAAACTGTGTTGGGATGAAAGCTAGCCACTTTGAGCAATGTGGGAAGTGCTGGGGCAGTTTGGGACAACAGGGCCAAAATGTCACTTTCACAGTCCCAAAGTGCCATTTTCACAGTAAAAAAAACAGATTCATTTTGCTTAGCTTAGTCTGTAACTTGAAAACTATGTACCGTATGGCCCTATAAACTGTGTTGGGATGAAAGCTAGCCACTTTGAGCAATGTGGGAAGTGCTGGGGCAGTTTGGGACAACAGGGCCAAAATGTCACTTTCACAGTCCCAAAGTGCCGTTTTCACAGTAAAAAAAAAAAGATTCATTTTGCTTAGCTTTGTCTGTAACTTGAAAACTATGTACCGTATGGCCCTATAAACTGTGTTGGGATGAAAGCTAGCCACTTTGAGCAATGTGGGAAGTGCTGGGGCAGTTTGGGACAACAGGGCCAAAATGTCACTTTCACAGTCCCAAAGTGCCATTTTCACAGTAAAAAGGCCTGGTTCACTTTTGCTTAGCTTAGTCTGTAACTTGAAAACTATGTACCGTATGGCCCTATAAACTGTGTTGGGATGAAAGCTAGCCACTTTGAGCAATGTGGGAAGTGCTGGGGCAGTTTGGGACAACAGGGCCAAAATGTCACTTTCACAGTCCCAAAGTGCCATTTTCACAGTAAAAAGGCCTGGTTCACTTTTGCTTAGCTTAGTCTGTAACTTGAAAACTATGTACCGTATGGCCCTATAAACTGTGTTGGGATGAAAGCTAGCCACTTTGAGCAATGTGGGAAGTGCTGGGGCAGTTTGGGACAACAGGGCCAAAATGTCACTTTCACAGTCCCAAAGTGCCATTTTCACAGTAAAAAGGCCTGGTTCACTTTTGCTTAGCTTAGTCTGTAACTTGAAAACTATGTACCGTATGGCCCTATAAACTGTGTTGGGATGAAAGCTAGCCACTTTGAGCATTGTGGCAAGAGCTGGGGCAGTTTGGGACAACAGGAACGACAGGGCCAAAATGTCACTTTCACAGTCCCAAAGTGCCATTTTCACAGTAAAAAGGCCTGGTTCACTTTTGCTTAGCTTAGTCTGTAACTTGAAAACTATGTACCGTATGGCCCTATAAACTGTGTTGGGATGAAAGCTAGCCACTTTGAGCAATGTGGGAAGTGCTGGGGCAGTTTGGGACAACAGGGCCAAAATGTCACTTTCACAGTCCCAAAGTGCCATTTTCACAGTAAAAAGGCCTGGTTCACTTTTGCTTAGCTTAGTCTGTAACTTGAAAACTATGTACCGTATGGCCCTATAAACTGTGTTGGGATGAAAGCTAGCCACTTTGAGCAATGTGGGAAGTGCTGGGGCAGTTTGGGACAACAGGGCCAAAATGTCACTTTCACAGTCCCAAAGTGCCATTTTCACAGTAAAAAGGCCTGGTTCACTTTTGCTTAGCTTAGTCTGTAACTTGAAAACTATGTACCGTATGGCCCTATAAACTGTGTTGGGATGAAAGCTAGCCACTTTGAGCAATGTGGGAAGTGCTGGGGCAGTTTGGGACAACAGGGCCAAAATGTCACTTTCACAGTCCCAAAGTGCCGTTTTCACAGTAAAAAAAAAAGATTCATTTTGCTTAGCTTAGTCTGTAACTTGAAAACTATGTACCGTATGGCCCTATAAACTGTGTTGGGATGAAAGCTAGCCACTTTGAGCAATGTGGGAAGTGCTGGGGCAGTTTGGGACAACAGGGCAAAATGTCACTTTCACAGTCCCAAAGTGCCATTTTCACAGTAAAAAGGCCTGGTTCACTTTTGCTTAGCTTAGTCTGTAACTTGAAAACTATGTACCGTATGGCCCTATAAACTGTGTTGGGATGAAAGCTAGCCACTTTGAGCAATGTGGGAAGTGCTGGGGCAGTTTGGGACAACAGGGCCAAAATGTCACTTTCACAGTCCCAAAAGTGCCATTTTCACAGTAAAAAGGCCTGGTTCACTTTTGCTTAGCTTAGTCTGTAACTTGAAAACTATGTACCGTATGGCCTATAAACTGTGTTGGATGAAAGCTAGCCACTTTGAGCAATGTGGGAAGTGCTGGGGCAGTTTGGGACAAACAGGGCCAAAATGTCACTTTCACAGTCCCAAAGTGCCGTTTTCACAGTAAAAAAAAAAAGATTCATTTTGCTTAGCTTAGTCTGTAACTTGAAAACTATGTGGCCCTATAAACTGTGTTGGGATGAAAGCTAGCCACTTTGAGCAATGTGGGAAGTGCTGGGGCAGTTTGGGACAACAGGGCCAAAATGTCACTTTCACAGTCCCAAAGTGCCATTTTCACAGTAAAAAGGCCTGGTTCACTTTTGCTTAGCTTAGTCTGTAACTTGAAAAATATGTACCGTATGGCCCTATAAACTGTGTTGGGATGAAAGCTAGCCACTTTGAGCAATGTGGGAAGTGCTGGGGCAGTTTGGGACAACAGGCCAAAATGTCACTTTCACAGTCCCAAAGTGCCATTTTCACAGTAAAAAGGCCTGGTTCACTTTTGCTTAGCTTAGTCTGTAACTTGAAAACTATGTACCGTATGGCCCTATAAACTGTGTTGGGATGAAAGCTAGCCACTTTGAGCAATGTGGGAAGTGCTGGGGCAGTTTGGGACAACAGGGCCAAAATGTCACTTTCACAGTCCAAAGTGCCATTTTCACAGTAAAAAAAAACAGATTCATTTTGCTTAGCTTAGTCTGTAACTTGAAAACTATGTACCGTATGGCCCTATAAACTGTGTTGGATGAAAGCTAGCCACTTTGAGCAATGTGGGAAGTGCTGGGCAGTTTGGGACAACAGGGCCAAAATGTCACTTTCACAGTCCCAAAGTGCCATTTTCACAGTAAAAAGGCCTGGTTCACTTTTGCTTAGCTTAGTCTGTAACTTGAAAACTATGTACCGTATGGCCCTATAAACTGTGTTGGGATGAAAGCTAGCCACTTTGAGCAATGTGGGAAGTGCTGGGGCAGTTTGGGACAACAGGGCCAAAATGTCACTTTCACAGTCCCAAAGTGCCATTTTCACAGTAAAAAGGCCTGGTTCACTTTTGCTTAGCTTAGTCTGTAACTTGAAAACTATGTACCGTATGGCCCTATAAACTGTGTTGGGATGAAAGCTAGCCACTTTGAGCGAGCAATGTGGGAAGTGCTGGGGCAGTTTGGGACAACAGGGCCAAAATGTCACTTTCACAGTCCCAAAGTGCCATTTTCACAGTAAAAAGGCCTGGTTCACTTTTGCTTAGCTTAGTCTGTAACTTGAAAACTATGTACCGTATGGCCCTATAAACTGTGTTGGGATGAAAGCTAGCCACTTTGAGCAATGTGGGAAGTGCTGGGGCAGTTTGGGACAACAGGGCCAAAATGTCACTTTCACAGTCCCAAAGTGCCATTTTCACAGTAAAAAAAAACAGATTCATTTTGCTTAGCTTAGTCTGTAACTTGAAAACTATGTACCGTATGGCCCTATAAACTGTGTTGGGATGAAAGCTAGCCACTTTGAGCAATGTGGGAAGTGCTGGGGCAGTTTGGGACAACAGGGCCAAAATGTCACTTTCACAGTCCCAAAGTGCCATTTTCACAGTAAAAAGGCCTGGTTCACTTTTGCTTAGCTTAGTCTGTAACTTGAAAACTATGTACCGTATGGCCCTATAAACTGTGTTGGGATGAAAGCTAGCCACTTTGAGCAATGTGGGAAGTGCTGGGGCAGTTTGGGACAACAGGGCCAAAATGTCACTTTCACAGTCCAAAGTGCCATTTTCACAGTAAAAAAAAACAGATTCATTTTGCTTAGCTTAGTCTGTAACTTGAAAACTATGTACCGTATGGCCCTATAAACTGTGTTGGGATGAAAGCTAGCCACTTTGAGCAATGTGGGAAGTGCTGGGGCAGTTTGGGACAACAGGGCCAAAATGTCACTTTCACAGTCCCAAAGTGCCGTTTTCACAGTAAAAAAAAAAGATTCATTTTGCTTAGCTTTGTCTGTAACTTGAAAACTATGTACCGTATGGCCCTATAAACTGTGTTGGGATGAAAGCTAGCCACTTTGAGCAATGTGGGAAGTGCTGGGGCAGTTTGGGACAACAGGGCCAAAATGTCACTTTCACAGTCCCAAAGTGCCGTTTTCACAGTAAAAAAAAAAAGATTCATTTTGCTTAGCTTAGTCTGTAACTTGAAAACTATGTACCGTATGGCCCTATAAACTGTGTTGGATGAAAGCTAGCCACTTTGAGCAATGTGGGAAGTGCTGGGGCAGTTTGGGACAACAGGGCCAAAATGTCACTTTCACAGTCCCAAAGTGCCATTTTCACAGTAAAAAAAAACAGATTCATTTTGCTTAGCTTAGTCTGTAACTTGAAAACTATGTACCGTATGGCCCTATAAACTGTGTTGGGATGAAAGCTAGCCACTTTGAGCAATGTGGGAAGTGCTGGGGCAGTTTGGGACAACAGGGCCAAAATGTCACTTTCACAGTCCCAAAGTGCCGTTTTCACAGTAAAAAAAAAAAGATTCATTTTGCTTAGCTTTGTCTGTAACTTGAAAACTATGTACCGTATGGCCCTATAAACTGTGTTGGGATGAAAGCTAGCCACTTTGAGCAATGTGGGAAGTGCTGGGGCAGTTTGGGACAACAGGGCCAAAATGTCACTTTCACAGTCCCAAAGTGCCGTTTTCACAGTAAAAAAAAAAGATTCATTTTGCTTAGCTTAGTCTGTAACTTGAAAACTATGTACCGTATGGCCCTATAAACTGTGTTGGGATGAAAGCTAGCCACTTTGAGCAATGTGGGAAGTGCTGGGGCAGTTTGGGACAACAGGGCCAAAATGTCACTTTCACAGTCCCAAAGTGCCATTTTCACAG
>NW_027665759.1:0-44409 GCF_963924005.1 Protomyctophum bolini | reverse complement strand
GTGTTTTTTCTAACCCTAAATGAGGTCTGGTTCCTGTACTTTTAACGTTTACTGTTTTTATCTCTCGCTTTTCAGTAAACCACAGGAGCTTTTCGAATGGCAACCGAGTTATTGCAACAAAAAAAAAGCGTAGAGAAACACCCCGGAACCTCAATTTTCTCGTTAGAAACACCACTAATGGCGTGGTCAGCCTGGCTGCTGCGAAGAGTTTGTCTCTGTTCCTGGTGTCTTCTGCGCGATTGTCTCATTGAGCAGATTAAATTGAGCAGGGTACTCTGACTGATCTTCTCTATGATCTAGTCCGAAAGCCCACGCTCAAACATTTCAATTTACATGATCCATTACCAGTGTTTGCTGTTTTTTAATGTGTGGGCTGCTACTAGCTAGCCCTACAAAGTACGCATTACAACGCAGGGCAGCCCTATATTTGTCTGTTTGCTGATGGTGCGCGGCTCGTTGTTAAAAGCGTGTAGTAGCTACATCCAAGTTTTGATAGTTTGCGGCTCACCTGCCACATGCATTCGTCCAACGCTGTTGCAGGCAAAACCATAAAGCACTATATATTAAACACTATATAATATAGGTAAACTAAACACTTGTTTTGCAACAGGGTCCACCGTGTTCAATTCATCATGGGCTCTATGCAGCCTTGAATACCTTTGACTATATATAGAACTACCCAGCTAACATTTCCCCGCTAGCTACCGCCTCCCGCTGTCGCCTTCACAGCGTAGCACGCCCGGGCTGGCTTAGACTTCCCCCCGCTGTCCTCGCGTCAAACGATCGCGCTCAGTTACTTTTTAATGCCTCTTGAATTTACAGCGATTTACAGCCCCTCCTCACGCTGACGTAAGGCTTGCCTCCCCCGCCCGCCCATCTCTCTCTCTCTCTCTCTCTCTCTCTCTCTCTCTCAGACAAGGGTGTGCATCGTATAAATAAATCATTTTGTAGGATTATTATTATGATTTATTTTTTAACTATTATATATAATTAAATATATAATTGTAAGTCTCTGAAATGGTGGGCTTTATTGTAAACAAGTGTAATGCTTCATAGTGTCCAGTTTTTGTATTGAGTTCTACTTTTGTTTAAATGTATAGGCCTACTCATTCTGCATAGCTGTTTATAAATCAATACATTGAAACTGGGACTCAACTGATGCAAATTAAAGTTGTTGTTATTCAATTGAGCCATTTACACGTCACATATAAGTTATGCCATGAGTGTTCACTTCGTAAAAGTGTGTCAACCCCCATCGTCTGCCAGAGAAATGCCTGCTGCCTCTTAAGGTTACATTATTATATCCTTATACTACAAACTTATACATCTTTGGGGTATTCCTGAATCTTATGTCATATTATATGGTACATAATTATGCAATTATTAACCCACAAGACAGTACAGTACAAGAGGAAATATCAGATTCCACTAGAAGGCTGAAACTAACAATACACCTGACATATTACATTCAATCATTCTTGATTTGTATATAGAATTGTATAATTGTAAGTCTCTAAATGTTCTGATGAATTGAAAATGGTGGGCCTTTGTAAACAAGTGTCCAGTTTTTGTATTGAGTTCTACTTTTGTTTAAATGTATAGGCCTACTCATTCTGCATAGCTGTTTATAAATCAATACATTGAAACTGGGACTCACTCAACTGATGCAAATTACAGTAATGTTATTCAACAGTGAGTGACTTGTGAAATGACGCGAGTCAGTTGACCAATGGGGTCCTTCCTAGTACTTCCTGCTTTATCTCTCTCATAGCATAAAGAGGGAACTAAGCTATAGGTTGTTTGTCGTTGTCCTCCTCAGTTCATACTTAGTAGTTGAGTTCATACGATCTTTCTTTGAGACTTTGACTTCATATCGTCGACGTTGTTCCACGCTCCCAAGGCTAAAAGGTACGTTTTGACAAGTTTTTATCCTGTTTTGCAATTGTAAATGTTCCTAAATTGTCTGTATACTCTTAAGGAAATAGCTCTTAGCTAACGTTGTAACCCTAAGCCAGGGGGTGGTTATAACGTGGTATCGCCCGCATTAGCGCTTATAACTGCGTCTGCATGGTGAATTCATTACTGCTTTATTACTTCACATGTTTTATATTTGCGAGTCGAGTGTGGCAAACTGGTTGTATTAAGGCTCTGGGGGTCTCCCAGAGGGGAGCAGGGTGAGGAGGGGTCTCCCAGAGGGGAGCAGGGTGGGAGGGGTCTCCCAGAGGGGAGCAGGGGGAGGAGGGGTCTCCCAGAGGGGAGCAGGGTGGGAGGGGTCTCCCAGAGGGGAGCAGGGGGAGGAGGGGTCTCCCAGAGGGGAGCAGGGTGAGGAGGGGTCTCCCAGAGGGGAGCAGGGTGGGAGGGGTCTCCTAGAGGGGAGCAGGGTGGGAGGGGTCTCCCAGAGGGGAGCAGGGTGGGAGGAGGGGTCTCCCAGAGGGGAGCAGGGTGGGAGGAGGGGTCTCCCAGAGGGGAGCAGGGTGGGAGGAGGGGTCTCCCAGAGGGGAGCAGGGGGAGGAGGGGTCTCCCAGATGGGAGTAGGGTGGGAGGAGGGGTCTCCCAGAGGGGAGCAGGGTGGGAGGGGTCTCCCAGAGGGGAGCAGGGGTCTCCCAGAGGGGAGCAGGGGTCTCCCAGAGGGGAGGAGGGGTCTCCCGCATGTACATTCTCAATTTAACGCTGAAAAATAAAAAGTAGCTGAGCTACTTTTCCTATGTAGCTGTAGCTTTACAAGCTACATTTCTCCAGGGGTAGCTATGTAGCTTGATCAAGCTACTGCCATGGTGAGCTACTTGTAGCTTTACAAGCTACGCTTTCAAAGTAACTTCCCCAACACTGAAGGCTTTTCCCCTGTATGACTCATGTCTTTTTAGATCAGCCGTTTGACTACAGCCCTTGTCACAAACTGTACACGTATGAGGGCTTTTCCCCTGTGAATATATAATATGTGGGAGGGAGGTGAGCATGGGGGAGGATCGAGGGGTGCGGGGTCGCAATATATATGGGGGGGGGGGGGGTGTCATAAGACAGCTCCACGCTGTCCTGGTGCTGCCTTCGGTAGCTGACGTTCGAGGCGCGGCAGAGTAGCGGGGCGCCGGCTACACGCGCGTCGGCGCGCACGGCACACGCTGATCAAGAACGACGCGGCCACGTCGTGCGACACGCCCGGCGGAGGACGCGCCCGGCGGAGGACACGATCGGCGGCGCGCGGCGACCGCCTCACGCAGGCCGCGTTGCCAACTTAGCGGATTTGTCGTCATATTTAGCTTCTTTCCAGACCCCCCTAGCGACTGAATTAGTGAAAAGCTTCTGGCGAGAAATCTAGCTTTTTTCCCCTGGTGAATTGGGGACAAATCGTGTTGACAGGCGCCAGATATGCGCCAGAGATAAAATCTTTTTTTTTTTTTCTCACCCTCAAATCCGCGAAATTGGCAAAACTAAAAGTGGTCGGCGCGTCTGGTCTGGCTCACAGGTCACAGCAGGCTCAGTGGCTTGCTCGGTTATGTGCACACTGCACAGACTGTCTACCAGTGCTTCCTCCTTTCTTGCTCTGCCTAGGCGAGTGCGCTCCGGTGCGGTATTTCCGAACGCGCCCCTCGAGCTCGACAGAGCAAGAAAGGAGGAAGCACTGGCAGTCTGGCAGCTCAGTTTAGTCTGCTAGTAAAAATAAAATACACACTCGGATGCATAAAGTATTAACCTTCTAATTCCTGTATGGATCGGAACAAAATAGCGTTCTAAACATTAGTTGAATTGAGGTATGTTTTTTTTTTAATATTACAATGAGTTTAAACGATGTGTTATCAAATGAAGAGATGATACAAACTAAGTGCACATAAATGACATGTTTTTCTGGGCTGGCTACATATTTTCGTTGCTAGGGGCGCCAAAAAGTCGCTAGGGACGCAAAAAAGTCGCTAAGTTTTGTGCCAGTTTTTTATTTTTTATTTGTATAAAACAAAAGCTATTTTGGAAAACATCTGATCTACAAGCTCACTGCGACACATTGTGAGCTTGCAGATCTGCTATTCTCAAGCAGCTGCCGATGTATAGTATATAAATATTAAGTATTATAGTAGGCTACAGCTCATTTATGGAGTGGCTTCTTTTCATAGACCTGATTGCTTATTGCTCTCACACAATCTGGCAACACCGGTTGTTACGCTGCTGTGTGAGAGGAAGGTGTTGCCACATATTTTTTGAGAGAAATAATAGTTTTTGTTTTATACAAATAAAAAATAAAAGCCTGGCACAGAACATTCTTCAGAAGCTTGTGCACAAATACACGGGGGTCCTTCATGACAATGTTTGATCAGAATCACAGGTTTAAACAACATTAGGGAACAAGCCTACTATATAATGCAACCTACACAACTAGTAAACTACCAAAAAAAACACCCCTCCCCACTCCTCTCATTCCGACATTCTCTACCTCTGGCGAAACCGCCCCTAACCCCCCCCCCCCCTCTCCCCCTCTCCCCCTCTCTGTCTCTCTCTCTCTCTCTATTTTGGAATTTTGTCCAAAATGGCCGGGAATAGGCTAAGAATAGAGCAAAAACACACCCGTGTGAACAGAGTGGTGCAACTCCCCTCTCCCAGCTTTTTGTAAACAGAGCATAATTATGTCACATTGCATGATCCTTATATATGTTATGGTAGGCCTATAATATGAAGCTGCATGTTATGGTAGGCCTATAATATTAATATTTTTTAAAACAAATATCATTTTTTGCACTTAATACGACCTGTTAACTGTTAAGGAACATCTTCTTGTGACAACAATATAAGTTGGAAAGCGGCTGTGTGTGCGTGCGCCGTGCGGGCGTGTCCGCACATTGGGCCTGATTCATTAAAAAGAAATACGCCACCGTTACACTGTGGCGGAAACAGATATCGTATTTATCCGTCCGATCAAGCTACGTTGAGATGACGTGTTATTCAGAGAGCGGTGTGTACCACAGGTGCGCTGGCGTATCGCAGGTGTATGTCATACTGAATGCAGTGGGTGCAAAGTGATCGGAAAAGCACCCGACAACCTCATTTGCATTGATCCACGCCCCATATCGCACCATAAAAGGCTTCAAGCATGACTCAGCAGACAGCAGTTTGGTCTGTCAAAAAAAGAAAAAAGGCTTTGCAGCCGCAGACTATGCGGCTTCACAGCCGCGGTCAATGCATGAATATAGCCCGCACTCTATTAAAATGTCCACAACGGTGCGTGCTCCGCTGCTGAAGCAATATCATTATAATTTATTTAATTAAGTTCGGGACCAAGGCGGGTGCTGCACTCACACCTTTGCAGTCAGAGGTAAAATATAGGCTATCCGATATTTAAAATATCGGATATATGTCAATGCAAAAGTCGTCTTTTGAGAGAGAGAGAGAGAGAGAGAGAGAGAGAGAGAGAGAGAGAGAGGGGAGAGAGGGAGGGGGGCATGGCTTGCGCGATAAAGAACAGTAGGCCTACAAGCATTTACATTCATAAGTGAATAATTGGGATCCTCTTGTCTGAAGAATTTAAGAAATTATAATCCAGTGAGTTTATCCAGTGAGTTAAACTATTCTGTGTGTGGCATCCATGCATGTGATCAATATCAATACATGATATTAATTTGTACTGTTCACCACACGACCAAATGCTATATTACAACTCGGCAATGATAAGCCCTTATAGGCTACTGATGAATGCACCTGAGGGTTATAAAAAAAGAAACAACACTCGCCTGCAGAAGTAAAATAGATATCCGATGTATCAGATGTAAATTAATTTCATGATGTCGTCATATTAAAATGATTCGCGGGACACGGCAAACTCATGATGAGATCAATGTAGTAGCCTACAGCATATAGCCTACACAGCTACAACGTTGCCCATATTATAATTAATTAAGGTGAGCTGGCTTAAAACTGACTGGCCAAATTGCACGCTGTGGATTTATAGCCCTCGTCGTGACTGCTGTCTGTCTGTCAGACCGGCATGTCTGTCAGTCTGTGAACCATAGAATGCCATAGATAGACCATATAACAGTCGGGCCAGGCCGTGTTCTGTCCTTGCCGGGCTCACCGCGCCGTTATATTAATTTTCCAATGTAAATTTCACCCAGATTGGACTCGGTTCAGCGGCCGCATGCTGCTGTCCGCCCCCCCCCCCCCCCCCCCCCACACACACACACACACACACACACACACACACACCGACAGTCAGAGAACTGACTCACTAAACAACACTAACACACACTAAACAACGTTGGATTCGTACAGCAGAATGCAGATAAGTGTAGGCGTAGGCCTATGTTCTTATTATAATTGTGAGTTTGTTTTTTAACATGCAGCGCGAGTCCACGGGAGCCGATCTACAAGCTCACAACGCACTGCGAGTAGCCTAGAGAAGGCTGTCAAGTGAGCAGCGCAATCGCGCATGCTATAGAAATATCCTAATAAATAAATAAAAAGGTGTCGCTTGCAGGGGCAGTTTCCTTATGGGACTTGACTCTAGAATGCATGCATAGGCATACAAGTGCAAGTGCACTCGGCTTTTATATATCATTTTTTTATGTGCTGAACAATGTTAGGGTCGGGACACATGCCTACATATTTTATCTGCGATTTGGGAACTATTTATTGATTCAGCATGAAGACTAAAGCCTTCTGAATATATCCGTAAATTCGTCCGCCACCTAAAGAGGTCCCGTGGGATTTTACGGAGTTTCCGACCAACCTACGTGAGCGTCAAGTTCACGGCCATTTCCATGAATTCCAAATTAATGTGGGAAATCCACGTAAATGCCTTTCCGCTAGCTTCACGTCATTATATCAGCGTAAACGCGTTGAAGAATCAGGCCCATTGTGTATATACAGCAAACATTGACTGTTGTCTGGTGTATTGTGATCTTGACAGGTTTAATACAGAGCAGAGATGAGTCTCCGTGAGGAGAGAGAGGAGGAGGGAGCTGACAAACATCTCGTCCACAGAGCAGAGATGAGTCTCCGTGAGGAGAGAGAGGAGGAGGGAGCTGACAAACATCTCGTCCACAGAGCAGAGATGAGTCTCCGTGAGGAGAGAGAGGAGGGAGCTGACAAACATCTCGTCCACAGACCAGTGTCTCCAACAACCAGCTACATGTCTATGAAGAGTGACTCGTCTATACCTCTACCTCCTGACTTCAGTAATGAACCTGGACCTCCTGATGCTAAGTATGTGAATGCACCCCTAAATATACACTATAATACGTGTACAGTATTTGTGTAAATTATTTGTGTACAGTATGCAACATATATGTGTGTAAAATATCACCTGTTATTGTACTGTATATTTAGTAAGATTGTATGGTTTCTATTATTTTATTGATATTTTATTTTATTTACTTGTCATGCAATGGCAAGAGACGAAACAAAAAACTCTTTAGAAACCCTTTAACTAACTTTTTCATTCACACAAACATTCATGTTATTCCAGAAGTCTGTACCTCAATATATACACTATAACGCTGTACAATATATACACTATAACACTACTGTACAATATATACACTACGGTCCTCATTCACACAAACATTCATGTTATTCCAGAAGTCTGTACCACAGAGCAGAGTCTCCAACTCCCAGCCTTCTGTCTGTGAAGAGTGACTGGTCTAAAGGACCTCCTCCTAACTTCAATGAACCTGGACCTCCAGATACACAGTATGTCAATCCTAACTGTACAATGTACACTAAGAGTATACAATATTATACACTAACACACTGTTACGTGTGGAATTTATCATTTGAACATACAGTCTGTTGTGCCAGAAAAGTGTGTGTGTGTGTGTGTGTGTGTGTGTGTGTGTGTGTGTGTGTGTGTGTGTGTGTGTGTGTGTGTGTGTGTGTGTGTGTGTGTGTGTGTGTGTGTGTGTCTGTCTGTAATTGTAAATTGTAATTGTCTGTCTGTCTGTGACAACTCAGTGTGCCAGTTTTTTTATCAATATAATTTTGTAGACCAAGCCAAAGCATGACTTTGCCTAGGGCCTATATATATTCTTTATATTTGTATATATTATGATTTGGAATGATTTAGCCTTTTGTGTGAACACGTGCCTTGCCTAGCCGAATAGGACTGTATTTTAACATGAATCATAATAAGGTTGGAACTTGAGAGCCAAATATTTTCTGAGGAGGTTCTGCTTGTTGTAAAAAGGTTGATTTAACCATATTTCTGTTGTCCTTTTCTTAATTTCATAAGCTCAACATTCTTGTCTGGTTATCAATGGTAAAATGTGTTTCATCTAATTAAATAGAGTTTAGCTTAAAAGTAACTGAAAGTAACCCCGTTACTTTAAATTCTAGTACTCGGATTACGTTACTGACTACAACTTTTTGCAAGTAACTTGTAACTGTAGGAGATTACTTTTTAAAAGTAACCTTCCCAACCCTGTGCGTGTGTGCGTGTAACTGAAGTCAGTTTTGACGACTGAGAACTTACAGATATGTATTGAATTCATTGAATTCACATGATAATGATAAACATTTCTATGATTCCAGAAGTGTTCACCACAGAGCAGAGTCTCCAACAGACAGCGGTGTGTCTACCATGAGTGACTGGTCCAAAGGACCTCCTCCTAACTTCAATGAACCTGGACCTCCAGATACACAGTATGTCAATCCTCCTGTACAATATATACACTATAACACTGTACAATATATACACTATAACACTGTACAATATATACACTATTACACTATACAATATACACTATAAACTATAACACTATACAATATACACTATAACACTATACACACTATAACACACTACAACTAGCCTAGGGATAGAAAAACCGTTTAGCTGACATTATCTGGTTAATTATTAGCCACATATCCAACCCAAAATATAATAATGAATCAATCAATCAATGATGGATTTTGGGATCTACATAGGAACCAGGTGGCTCCAATGTGGATGTAAATATGTAATCATGTCCACAGAGAGAGGCATGGTGAGACTGAGCAGAACCCTGGACTGAAGACACCCAGTCAAACCACACCTGGACTGAAGAAACCCAGTCAAACCACACCTGGACTGAAGACACCCAGTCAAACCACACCTGGACTGAAGACACCCAGTCAAACCACACCTGGACTGAAGACAACCAGTCAAACCACACCTGGACAAAGTAAGAATCTGCACTCATTGAAAATTCATAGTCAGACTAAATGTGACCACATTTGACTGGGGCCCATTGGAGTTTTTGTAATTTCCATGTCATGAAAGCAGGGAATCATAGCTTCAAGTTGACATATTGGTTGTTCAGTTTGACCCACCAGTTTTGGAGATATGGCTTATAGACTAATGTCTTGCAGAGAAACAGCGAGTTGAGAAAACAGGCTTGAAAGGTTCACTCCTGCGGTCTCTAACATTACACCTAGCTACACGTTTAAGCATTTATTTAATATTTACATGTCTTCTGTGGTCTCTAACATTACACCTATAGCTACATGTTTAAGCATTTATTTCATAAGTACATGTCTTCTGTGGACTAACATTACACCTAGCTACATGTTTAAGCATTTATTTCATATTTACATGTCTTCTGTGGTCTCTAACATTACACCTAGCTACATGTTTAAGCATTAATTTCATATTTACATGTCTTCTGTGGACACTAACATTACACCTATAGCTACATGTTTAAGCATTTATTTCATATTTACATGTATTCTGTGGACTCTAACATTACACCTATATAGCTACATGTTTAAGCATTTATTTCATATTTACATGTCGATTTCAGCTCTGACACTTATTTCAAACATGCTCTAGTGAAGAGTCTGCCTGTGCTAATAACTAATTTTGGATTAAACAAAAATATTAGTTTTTCTCCTCTGGTGAAAAGCTGGAGGCTACTCGATGGCAGGCTCTCAGTCAAATCTGGTCACAAATGGTCAAATGATCGGTCTGTATCAATTATATCTAAGTGCAAATAATGAAGCTAAACATCTGTCAACTCAACAACTGGACAAAAACAGCTGATCTTGTGTTGTTATCTTTGGCAAAATGTTTCTTATCAAAAAGCATATTATCTGGGGGTAATTAATTAGTAATGTGTGCTGTAAACATGTAACGTTAATGTTTTAAACATAAATGTTCTTCTCATTTCAGATGTTCGTCTGCAGGTTGATTTGAACGATTATAAGGTCAGTTTGAAGGTCAGTTTGGACAGTCTTGGTGGAGTGAAAAACCACATGACGGAAGAGTCTGGAGACTCCGTCACCAGCACCTACTCAGAGCTCTACATCTCAGCGGGACAGAGTGAAGGGGTTAATAGCCAACATGAGGTGATACAGCTTGAGAGAACTTCCAACATGAAGACCTTCCATGACGATGCAATCGACTGCTGTAAAGTCTTTAAGATCATCCTCCCTGGCAGAGAGAAACCCAGCGAAACAGTTCTGACAAATGGCATCGCTGGCATCGGAAAAACATTCTCTGCGCGCAAGTTTGCTCTGGACTGGGCAAGAGGTTTGGAGAATCAAGATATAGATCTCCTGGTTCCCTTTTCATTCCGGGAGCTGAACTTGGTCAGAGATAAGCAGTACAGTCTTCTGAACCTGATCCATGATTTCCACCCAACGTTAAAGAAGGTCACAGCAGAGCAGCTCGCTGCCTGGAAAGTTTGCTTCATCCTCGATGGCCTCGATGAAAGCAGGTCTCCGTTGCACTTCGACAAAAATGAAATCATCTCTGATGTCACAGTGACATCATCGGTGGATGCTCTGTTGACGAACCTCATCAAGAGGAAACTGCTCCCCTCGGCCCTCCTCTGGATAACCACCAGACCTGCAGCAGCCAATCGGATCCCTCCTGCTTGTGTTGACATGGTGACAGAAGTGCGAGGGTTCACAGACCCCCAGAAGGAGAAGTACTTCAGGAAGAGATTCAGTGAAGAGAAGCTGACCGACAGAGTCCTCTCACACTTGAAGACATGGAGGAGCCTCCACATCATGTGTTACATCCCACTCTTCTGTTGGATCATTGCTACCGTTCTGCTGGACATCACGATAGGACAGCTGCCCAAGACTCTGACTGAGATGTGCTGCCACTTCCTGTTGGTTCAGACAAACACGAAGAAGCAGAAGTATGACGAGACTCATGATGTGAACAAGAAAGACAAAGAAAAGGGGACTCGACAGCAGCTCACTAAGACTGACAGGGATGTTCTTCTGAATCTGGGCAAGCTGGCGTTTCAACACCTGAAGAAAAGTAGCATCGTGTTCGACCAAGAAGACCTGGAAGAGTGTGGTCTTGATGTGAAAGACGCCGCGCTGTACTCAGGAGTGTGCACACAGATCTTCAAAACAGAGAGTGTGCTGTTCCAGAAAACGGTCTACAGCTTTGTTCATCTGGTCATCCAGGAGTTTCTGGCTGCCGTCTACCTGTTCCACTGTTTCACACAGAGGAACAGGAAGGTCCTGAAGACATTCCTGGGAGATGAATACAACCATTACAGCTCCCTCTCAGACTTCCTGAAAGCTGCTATCAAAAAATCCCTGGAGAGTAAAAATGGCCACCTGGACCTCTTAGTCCGCTTCCTTCATGGCCTCTCACTGCAGTCCAACCAGAGTCTGTTAGGAGACCTGCTGGGTCACACAGAGAACAGTCCCGAGGAGATCCAGAAAGCCATCCAGAACCTGAAGAGGATGTTACGTGGTGAAGATGTCTATCCTGACAGATGTATCAACATCTTCCACTGTCTGATGGAGATGAACGACCACTCATTACATCAGGAGATCCAACAGTTCCTGAATTCAGAGAACAGAACAGAGAAACTGTCTGAGACCCAGTGTTCAGCTCTGGCCGTCATGCTGCAGATGTCAGAGGAGGTTCTGGAAGAGTTGGACCTGAACAAATACAACGCATCAGAGAAGGGGCGAAGGAGACTGGTCCCAGCTGTGAGGAACTGCAGAAAGGCTCGGTTAGTAGTTAACACATTGACTTGACTGCCAATCACGTCATGTTACGTCGCATCGAATCCATCGCTTGACTGCCAAGCACGCAGTATTGTGTCTTATGGTCTTTTCAGTGGATTAGTATAGATGGCGCTCTTCATCAAGGTACTGTATGAATGATGCTAGGTTGCTAGGCAACAGATAAAACCAGAAATGAACCAGAAGTGAAAGTCTGCCTCCCGTCCGCCTCAATTTAAACAGAAATGTGCTTTGGATAAAAGTGATACATAAATGCACCATTTACAATGACGCAGCATTTTATACAGCCGGTTCCATATTTTCCCGATCTCAACCCTGTCTGCATGCACAGGACTGCTTCAATGTCAACCCTGTCTGCATGCACAGGACTGCTTCAATGTCAACCCTGTCTGCATGCACAGGACTGCTTCAATGTCAACCCTGTCTGCATGCACAGGACTGCTTCAATGTCAACCCTGTCTGCATGCACAGGACTGCTTCCTTAAGATTGCATTGGGAAAACATGCTGACTTCAGTGTTGTCCCTGAACGCGTTCAATGAACGATCGTTCACAAACACGTTCATATTTTGGGTGAACGTGAACGTACTGTATTTCTGTTTGATCAACGTCATTGTGAACACGTTCATTTCTGTCGTGTGTGAACGTCACTTTCTCACGTTTGACTTCGTTCAAGAGTGAGTGTTCGTACAACGTGTTCCATGCTGAAAATGGCTGATCTACAAGCCCACAATGCGTTGCGTCCGTGACGCGTTGTGAGCGTCTAGATCAGCTATTTTCAGCACGTGGAGATATGCAGGCTGTGAACTGAGAACTGAGAGCTTTCACAATAAAAGCATGCAGCTTTCACAAGTTGGCCCATAATTAGGACAAGGAAAATTATTTAGAATTCTGTGGCATTCCACATTGCAAAAGAGCAATTTTTTTCCAAAATGTAAAAAATATATATAATAAGGAATTAATTTGGTTAATGTTAATGGAGAAATTGTAAAAGTTGTGACTTTAATAATCCCAAAGTTATTCCCAATAGGAATAAAGTCTGCAGTTCTATGGCTATGGGCTGCGACAATCATTTAGAAAAACAAAAAGCAAAGAAAAAAATAAAAAATAACTAAAACTTTTCATTTTTTGGAACCATGAACTTTAGTTCAAAATGTTGAATGTTTGAACTGTGAACTGAACTAGTTCATACAAAAGATGACTTTCCAAACACATGGCTGACTTCAAATTATTCCGCCAAATTATTCCATTACTATTCCAGGGGTTCTCAACCCGTGGGTCCCCAAATTATTTCCCAAAAAATAATTTGCAATTCAGTTGCATAAATGCAGTGTTTGTATCGCGAGACATGGCCCCCAGCCAAAAAGGTTGAGAACCCCTGGTCTATTCCACAATACTGTTTATGTCTGGATAACTAGATAGGAGATGTTTTAGTTAACTTCCATGACAGTGAACTAGGTATAATTTGTATTGATCATCTCTTATTTAATCTGCATTTACAGACTTGTTGGCTGTGAACTCAGTGAGACAGATGTTGAAACTGTGTCTTCAGCTCTCAGCTCTAATCCTTCCCATTTGAGAGAACTGGACCTCAGTGAAAACAACCTGCGGGACTCAGGACTAGTGGAGCTGCTCTGTGCTTCACTGAAGAGCCCACACTGTAGACTGGAAGTTCTAAAGTAAGATACATTTACCACTTTTATTATGATCACTTCTGTTTTATTATGTACTGTATTATGTGAATATAATATGAATGCTGTGGTGAGAATGTATTAATAAGCTTGATGGTGAGACATGGTAGGCGAATAGGGGAAAAAAGTTAACTAATAGCTATCACAATGAAACTTCTCCAGTTGATTAATTATATTAAGACTAAGATTTTTTGTATTGCTGAAATGATATGTTTAAATATGCAAATTAGGCATTATATGCGCTAATTAGCATACATTCCGGGACGATAAATCTGAAGATCGTTCGAGGAGGTATTTGTCCATATACATGATCACCTCGGTCGGCCAGCTAAAGACATCTCCCTCCACAGAAGCGCAGTGATGCCTGATTTATTCTTCGTCGTACAACGTGTTCCATGCTGAAAATGGATGATCTACAAGCTCACAACGTGTTGCGTCCGCGACGCGTTGTGAGCGTCTAGATCAGCTATTTTCAGCACGCGGAGATATGCAGGCTGTGAGAAGTGAACTGAGAGCCTTCACAATAAAAGCATGCAGCTTTCACAAGTTGACCCATAATTAGGACAAGGAAAATGATTAAGAATTCTGTGGCATTCCACATTGCAAAAGAGCAATTCTTTCCAAAATGTAAAAGAAATATATAATAAGGAATTAATTTGGTTAATGTTAATGGAGAAATTGTAAAAGTTGTGACTTTAATAATCCCAAAGTTATTCCCAATAGGAATAAAGTCTGCAGTTCTATGGCTATGGGCTGCGGCAAACATTTAGAAAAACAAAAAGCAAAGAAAAAAAAGAAAAAAAAAAAAAAGAAAAAAGTTCATTTTTTGGAACCATGAACTTTAGTTCAAAATGTTGAATGTTTGAACTGTGAACTGAACTAGTTCATACAAAAGATGACTTTCCAAACACATGGCTGACTTCAAATTATTCTGCCAAATTATTCCATTACAATTCCAGGGGTTCTCAACCCGTGGGTCGCGACCCCTCGGGGGTCCCCAAATTATTTTCCAAAAAAAAAAGTGCAATTCAGTTGCATAAATGCAGTGTTTGTATTGGGGGTGGGGGGGCGGGGGTCGCGAGACATGGCCAAAGCATCCCTGGGGGTCCCCAGCCCAAAAGGTTGAGAACCCCTGGTCTATTCTACAATACTGTTAATGTCTGGATAACTAGATAGGAGATGTTTTAGTTAACTTCCATCACAGTGAACTAGGTATCATTTGTTTTAATAATCTCTTATTTAATCTGCATTTACAGACTTGCTGGCTGTAAACTCAGTGAGACAGGTGTTGAAGCTGTGTCTTCAGCTCTCAGATCTAATCCTTCCCATTTGAGAGAACTGGACCTCAGTGAAAACGACCTGCAGGACTCAGGACTAGTGGAGCTGCTCTGTGCTTCACTGAAGAGCCCACACTGTGGACTGGAAGTTCTAAAGTAAGATACATTTACCACTTTTATTATGATCACTTCTGTTTTATTATGTACTGTATTATGTGAATATAATATGAATGCTGTGGTGAGAATGTATTAATAAGCTTGATGGTGAGACATGCATGGTAGGCGAATAGGGGAAAAAAGTTAACTAATATCTATCACAATGAAACTTCTCCAGTTGATTAATTATATTAAGACTAAGATTTTTTGTATTGCTGAAATGATATGTTTAAATATGCAAATTATGCATTATATGCGCTAATTAGCATACATTCCGGGACGATAAATCTGAAGATCGTTCGAATAGGTATTTGTCCATATACATGATCGCCTCGGTCGGCCAGCTAAAGACATCTCCCTCCACAGAAGCGCAGTGATGCCTGATTTATTCTTCGTCGTACAACGTGTTCCATGCTGAAAATGGCTGATCTACAAGCCCACAACGTGTTGCGTCCGCGACGCGTTGTGAGCGTCTAGATCAGCTATTTTCAGCACGTGGAGATATGCAGGCTGTGAGAACTGAACTGAGAGCCTAAACAATAAAAGCATGCAGCTTTCACAAGTTGGCCCATAATTAGGACAAGGAAAATGATTAAGAATTCTGTGGCATTCCACATTGCAAAAGAGCAATTTTTTTCCAAAATGTAAAAAAAATATATAATAAGGAATTAATTTGGTTAATGTTAATGGAGAAATTGTAAAAGTTGTAACTTTAATAATCCCAAAGTTATTCCCAATAGGAAGAAAGTCTGCAGTTCTATGGCTATGGGCTGCGGCAAACATTTAGAAAAACAAAAAGCAAAGAAAAAAAGAAAAATAACTAAAACTTTTCATTTTTTGGAACCATGAACTTTAGTTCAAAATGTTGAATGTTTGAACTGTGAACTGAACTAGTTCATACAAAAGATGACTTTCCAAACACATGGCTGACTTCAAATTATTCCGCCAAATTATTCCATTACTATTCCAGGGGTTCTCAACCCGTGGGTCGCGACCCCTCGGGGGTCCCCAAATTATTTCCCAAAAAAAAAAAGTGCAATTCAGTTGCATAAATGCAGTGTTTGTATTGGGGGTGGGGGGGCGGGGGTCGCGAGACATGGCCAAAGCATCCCTGGGGGTCCCCGGCCCAAAAGGTTGAGAACCCCTGGTCTATTCCACAATACTGTTTATGTCTGGATAACTAGATGGGAGATGTTTTAGTTAACTTCCATGACAGTGAACTAGGTATCATTTGTTTTGATCATCTCTTATTTAATTTGTATTTACAGACTTGTTGGCTGTAAACTCAGTAAGAGAGAGGTTGAAACTGTGTCTTCAGCTCTCAGCTCTAATCCTTCCCATTTGAGAGAACTGGACCTCAGTAAAAACAACCTGCGGGACTCAGGACTAGTGGAGCTGCTCTGTGCTTCACTGAAGAGCCCACACTGTAGACTGGAAGTTCTAAAGTAAGATACATTTACCACTTTTATTTTGATCACTTCTGTTTTATTATGTACTGTATTATGTGAATATAATATGAATGCTGTGGTGAGAATGTATTAATACGCTTGATATAATGGTAACCCAAGCCTATGTGTCTGAGTAGACATTTGGGGTAAAATTACCCCAAACATGTTTCAAAGTGTAATATCGTAACGTATCGGCTACTTCATCATATAGAGTTTCTGATTATTTTGGCCTGGCGACCCGTTGTAGCTACGCCACAGTTATCAAGCTTCTTAATAAAATTATTATAATTAATATTACGGAGGAAAGAGCAGAACACCGTGAAAATAGCAGATCTGCAAGCTCACCGTGAGGCGTTGTGAGCTTGTAGTTTGGTAATATTTTCACATTAATGTGAAAAAAATCACCCGGCCTTTTCACTCATATGGATATGAAGCCTCGACTGGAGGTGGAAATGTAAAAATATACCCAAAGAGTAACAAAATAAGCGTTTAAACGACTCAAACAAACCAGAGACTACATTCCCGGGTAGGCGGGGTGGCTGCATCTGCCTGTCGCACAACAGAAACTGAATGTTAATTAAGTTTATTTAAATTGTATTGATATTTAATGTTTCGTGGTTACTACGAGTTGAGTCCCCACCAGCTGAGCTTACGTCAACAAGGAATCTCAGGAACGCTATAATGTGTTGACAGCTGGGCGTGACGTATATTAGCAGCGACATTGCCTTCATATGTAGTTTCAAGGCTTTTGCGACAACATTAATTCCATTTTCTCCAGAAACTGGCTGTATCAAATATGAATGGACATCATTAACGGCGCACAGCCACCCCCCTGACAGAAAGGCCGGGGTGGTCATATAAGAACACAGTTCTTATATGAAGCGACCTAAAATCGCCCTATGGAGATTACAATGCAAATAAATAAATACATGAACCTGTGTATTGGCGCCCTCTACTGAAAGTGACGTCAGACTTCGGTGCTCTATATATTAACACTTTAAGGGCTATAGATTAATATAATCAGACCACCTAGGCTGACGGGATTGATCAATTACCTTTGGAGCATAACGCATATACTTTAAGTATTTCCAGCTTTGATTCACGAAACCCGGCGGAAAATAGTCCCATGGTTTGTTGTTGAAGAGAAAAACATGCCGCCATTACGATGCGAAACGAAAACAGCCTCCACAGCATGTTGTAGTCCAAACAAACCCCCGTTCACTTGCATTGAACTCATTTTCCCAGAAGCCCTAGCAGCCCAGAGCATGGCTAGATTTCCAGTTTCGTCATCATAACGCAACGGCCTCGTCACCAGGTCCACGACAAATCAGCTCTTTTATCATTATTAAAAAACGGCGAATTAAACACATTAAACAAATAGCGGGTTTAGCGTATTATGCAGCACCGACACATGGATTAAATAGCGAAGAACACGGGTTAGGCAGTAGTGTTAATTAATATTAATGTTACGAAAAAGAAAGAGACTAACATTGTAATAATAGCCGATCTGCAAGATCACTGTGAGGCGTTGTGAGCTTGTAGATTTGTAATATTTTCGCATTCATGTAATGCCTACAATTCCGATTGCTTCTAAGGTTAGTTGGGGGAGGGGGGGGGGGGTCCCCAGTTCAAATATGATTACGGTATGTTGGAGGCCAGGGTTTGTTTTAATGGAACTAAAGCATCCAGGTGTGAAGGCACCCTAAGTGGGACTAGAGAGGGACTAATAGATGCTGGAAGCTGGTTCTAAATCCAGGGATAATGCATATTTAAACGTCTTATTTATTAATTAATCTATTCATTTATTTATGTATGTTTTAATCTGGTGTTTCAGACTGGCTAACTGTGGCCTGTCAGAGAGATGCTGTGAAGCTCTGGCCTCAGCTGTAAGCTCTAATCCCTCCCTAAGAGAGTTGGACCTGAGGCTCAACGTGGTGAATGATTCAGTTCTGGAGAACTGCAAGTGAGTAGACTTGGGCTGTGTCCATGTTGGACAGTGAGTAGACTTGGGCTGTGTCCATGTTGGACAGTGAGTAGACTTGGGCTGTGTCCATGTTGGACAGTGAGTAGACTTGGGCTGTGTCCATGTTGGACAGTGAGTAGACTTGGGCTGTGTCCATGTTGGACAGTGAGTAGACTTGGGCTGTGTCCATGTTGGACAGTGAGTAGACTTGGGCTGTGTCCATGTTGGACAGTGAGTAGACTTGGGCTGTGTCCATGTTGGACAGTGAGTAGACTTGGGCTGTGTCCATGTTGGACAGTGAGTAGACTTGGGCTGTGTCCATGTTGGACAGTGAGTAGACTTGGGCTGTGTCCATGTTGGACAGTGAGTAGACTTGGGCTGTGTCCATGTTGGACAGTGAGTAGACTTGGGCTGTGTCCATGTTGGACAGTGAGTAGACTTGGGCTGTGTCCATGTTGGACAGTGAGTAGACTTGGGCTGTGTCCATGTTGGACAGTGAGTAGACTTGGGCTGTGTCCATGTTGGACAGTGAGTAGACTTGGGCTGTGTCCATGTTGGACAGTGAATAGACTTGGGCTGTGTCCATGTTGGACAGTGAGTAGACTTGGGCTGTGTCCATGTTGGACAGTGAGTAGACTTGGGCTGTGTCCATGTTGGACAGTGAGTAGACTTGGGCTGTGTCCATGTTGGACAGTGAGTAGACTTGGGCTGTGTCCATGTTGGACAGTGAGTAGACTTGGGCTGTGTCCATGTTGGACAGTGAGTAGACTTGGGCTGTGTCCATGTTCGACAGTGAGTAGACTTGGGCTGTGTCCATGTTGGACAGTGAGTAGACTTGGGCTGTGTCCATGTTGGACAGTGAGTAGACTTGGGCTGTGTCCACGATTTCCGTTGTCCTAAACCTGTGTGCATGAGATAGCAAATATAGGGAAGGCGCATCAACACGCGTACAGACACACCTCCAGCCGCAAACATGTATAGTGGGTTGTGTGGCCGCAAGATAATGTTTACGCATAGTGGAAGCTCCTAAATGAGTAATTCACGTAAAGTGTTTAATGCTTGCGGGTAAGGCATGGGATACGATACAGCCCAAAGTCACAAATCATGAGAAGAACAACACAATGCAGTGCCTCAAAGAAACTCTAGGATAGCACACGTAAACAATGAACATCTGTCTAAACAACAATATATGTGCATCACAAAGGTATAAAAGGACAGTGGAGTGCTATAGGGGTTAAGGTGGAGTCTGAGGAGGTGATGAGATCCAAACTGGGCAGCAGTGACTATGTCTGGATGAGCTGCAGGGCCAAGATAATGACAGGAGAAACACTGTAGTGTCAGCTAGTGGAGACGTTGTGCTAGACAGTCAGACATTGATGCATTGTTGTTCTACTTCCTACAGAGTGAAACACTGTAGTGTCAGCTAGTGGAGACGTTGTGTTAGACAGTCAGACATTGATGCATTGTTGTTCTACTTCCTACAGAGTGAAACATGGAGGAGAAGATTGGCTTACTAATCCTCAACTGAGTCAACTAATTTCAAAACGTGAGTATCTGTGTCTACATTAACATTTTATACACTGTTGTATACTTGGTTGATGTTGTCCTGAAAACTCTTGTGCTCTCTACTCTCTGCTCTTGGCCTGGTCCTTAACACATCAAGATGAGGTCATGTGGTCTGACAGAAACAATGGGCCTCATTCACTAACCTGGTCGTAAACAACATGTATTTCGTCTATATTGGCATAAGTTCAGTTCTGACGTGCGATGCATGAAAGCTGGTGCAGAGCCGTGATGTGTGCAGATCACAGGTGGATCTCGTTTTGGTTTGAAAGTCACAAGTGATCTCCCGTGTCGATCATTGGCATGGTTCCACGCTCCATTTAACAACATACAAGACAACTGGAAACATAAATCACACCTGTGTGAACTGAGCGGTGCAACTATACATTTACTGTTATAGTTACTGTACTGTGCTCTGTACTGTATTGTATTGTAGTGTACTGTGCTCTGTACTGTATTGTAGTGTACTGTGCTCTGTACTGTATTGTAGTGTACTGTGCTCTGTACTGTATTGTAGTGTACTGTGCTCTATGCTGTACTTTGATTATTTTGGGGGGAAAATAGTTTGTTACCGCGTGTTAGACGACACATACACAGAGAGACAGACAGGTACACAGTAACACAGACAGGTACACAGAGAGACTGACAGGTACACAGAGAGACAGACAGGTACACAGAGAGACAGACAGGTACACAGTAACACAGACAGGTACACAGAGAGACTGACAGGTACACAGTAACACAGAGAGACAGACAGGTACACAGAGAGACAGACAGGTACACAGTAACACAGAGAGACAGACAGGTACACAGAGAGACAGACAGGTACACAGTAACACAGAGAGACAGACAGGTACACAGAGAGACAGACAGGTACACAGAGAGACAGACACATAGAGACAGACAGGTACACAGTAACACAGAGAGACAGACAGGTACACAGACAGGTACACAGAGAGACAGACAGGTACACAGAAAGACAGACACATAGAGACAGACAGGTGGGGGGGGGGTCCCCAGATGGCCAAAAAATGTCAAATACTGTAAGAAAGTGGAAAGTATTGTGAAAATAGCAGATCTACAAGTTCACAATGCCTCAAACTAAATGGAATGCCTACAATTCCAAGTGCTTGTCAATGTTGATTATTTTGGGGGGGTCCTCAGTTCAAACTGGACGTATATGATTATTTTGGGGGGTCTCCAGTTCAAATATGATTATTTTGGGGGTCCTCAGTTCAAATATGATTATTTTGGGGGGTCCTCAGTTAAAATATGATTATTTTGGGGGTCTCCAGTTCAAATATGATTATTTTTGGGGTCCTCAGTTCAAATAAAATCACACTGTAGAATGTCTCTGCCCAGGGGTGCAGAGACATTCTTCCCCCTGGTGGTTGGACTCTTACAGTGACGATCTTCTTTATTACATTTTAATTGTATCGAGTCTTAATTTAGTCGACTAAGACTAGGCTAAGACTAAATAATGTACAAATGACTGAAATAGGACTAAATCTGTTGCCAAAATTAATACTGCAGTGAGTTTGTAGATCTGTGTGTGTGTGTGTGTGTGTGTGTGTGTGTGTGTGTGTGTGTGTGTGTGTGTGTGTGTGTGTGTGTGTGTGTGTGTGTGTGTGCGTGTGCGTGTGCGTGTGCATGTGCGTCTGCGTGTGCGTGCATGTCAGTGAATGATGTATTTAATGTTTACTGTGTTGTTTTCTCATCAGATTTCCAGCGTCTCACACTGGACTCAAACACAGCACACTGTGACCTCTCTCTGTCTGAGGACAACAGGAAGGTCACACTGGGGTCACAGAGGTCAGGAGGTCAGCGTCCTCCTGATCACCCAGACAGGTTTGATGGCTGGAAACAAGTTCTGAGTTCACAGAGTGTGACTGGACGCTGTTCCTGGGAGGTAGAGTGCAGTGGATGGGTTTATATAGCAGTGGCTGACGGAACAATCAGCAGGAAAGGACGTGGTCGTGACTGTTGGTTTGGATACAATGATCCTGGAGTCCCTAAGTCCTGGAGTCTGGACTGTGATGGTGTTCTTGGTTCCAGTTACCGTGTCATCCACAACGGACAGAAGACTGACCTCCCTGTCAGAGTCTCTAAAGGCTCCAACAGAGTATCCGTGTATGTGGACCGTCCCGCTAGGACTCTGTCCTTCTACACCGTGTGCTCTGACTCACTGAGACACCTGTACACCTTCCAGACCAGGTGCACTGGACCTCTCTATGCTGGGTTCATGTTATGGTCCGACTCCTCCTCAGCGCGTCTGTGTGAGCAGTAAGTATAATGGACACACACACATTTAATTCCAGACCACGTAACACACACACACACACACACACACACACACACACACGTAACACACACACACACACACACACACACACACGTAACACACACACACACACACACACACACACACACACACACACACACACACACACACACACGTAACACACACTTTAATTGTAGTCCTATTTTAGTCATTTGTACATTATTTAGTCTTAGTCTAGTCTTAGTCGACTAAATTAAAACTCAATACAATTAAAATGTAATAAAGAAGATCGTCACTGTCGGGTGAAGTGTTAGAGTCCAACCACCAGGGGGCAGAATGTCTTAAAGTCTCCAATAGGGGGCAGAATGTCTTAAAGTCTCCACCAGGGGGCAGAATGTCTTAAAGTCTCCACAGTGTGATTTTATTTGAACTGGGGACCCCCACAATAATCATATTTGAACTGAGGACCCCCAAAATAATCATATTTGAACTGAGGACCTGCCAAAATAATCATATTTGAACTGGAGACCTGCCATAATAATCATATTTGAACTGAGGACCTGCCATAATAATCATATTTGAACTGGGGACCTGCCATAATAATCATATTTTAACTGAGGACCCCCAAAATAATCATATTTATAAAGTAATCATAGCTGTGTAGCGCATGCGCGAGCGTTCGGTGACGTCTGACAGCAGCTCGTCCAAAACCGACCACTTTTTAACATCTTTTAGCCTTACTTTTTACTTGTCATGTTAGTTTACTGCTATCATACGCACTTACTTTAACCCATTTTGGTGTTAGCATCATGTCGTGCTTTAGCTATTGAAAAATAGCAGACCTACAAGCTCGTAGCGCGCCACCGAGTGGCGCGCTACGAGCTTGTAGGTCTGCTATTTTTGAAAGAGCGAAGAGCAACTGACATAGAAGACATTTTTTTAATCTGATCTTAGGTCAGAATGGAAAACTGTCAGGATATAGAAGACATTTTTAGAATCTGATCTCAGGTCAGAATGGAAAACTGTCAGGATATAGAAGACATTTTTAGAATCTGATCTCAGGTCAGAATGGAAAACTGTCAGGATATAGAAGACATTTTTAGAATCTGATCTCAGGTCAGAATGGAAAACTGTCAGGATATAGAAGACATTTTTAGAATCTGATCTCAGGTCAGAATGGAAAACTGTCAGGATATAGAGCACCGAAGTCTGACGTCACTTTCAGTAGAGGGCGTCAGTCCCCAGGTTCATGTATTTGTTTAGTTGCATTGAAATCGCCATAGGAGGATTTTTAGATTGCTTCATATAAGAACTGTGTTTGAAAAATAAACATGTCACCCCGGCCGCTTCACTCATATGGATATGAAGAATCAACTGACTGAGAGAAAACGCTAATGTTACTGCTGCTGAATTAGTTAGATTTTCGCTAGAAGCAGACTGTATCATATGAGTGACTGGCTGTTGCAAACGATACAGAGACACCTCCCTGACAATAACGCTGAGACAGCTTGTTTATTTTTGGACCACAACGCTTATAGTAGACGATATTAAGATTACCCCATGTTATTCTCCATAGAGAAATTACTTCCGCGAACCAGGGGAATCGAAGAGATGAGCGAGTTACGTCAGGACTTCGGTGCTCTATAGAAGACATTTTTAGAATCTGATCTCAGGTCAGAATGGGTTAATAACAACGCTATCGGATGTACAGAGCACGAGCTGGAACAACATATTATTTTCAGATGGGGGTCGGCGGCCAATTACATATAATTGTTGGGGTCCTTGACATGAAATATTGAGCACCACTGATACAGAAACATAATTTATAGGTATTTCAGAAAACTGTCAGAATTTAGAAGACATTTTATACATTTCGACGTCAGGCCTAAATGGGTTATTATTTTTTTTTTTAACAAGTTACAAGAGAATGGAGCTTTGTGTGTGTGTGTGTGTGTGTGTGTGTGTGTGTGTGTGTGTGTCTGTGTCTAGACCCTCTGGACTCCATCATTCCAACATGGACATAGTGAGGACAGAACCTTCTAGACTCCATCATTCCAACATGGACATAGTGAGTACAGAACCCTCTAGACTCCATCATTCCAACATGGACACAGTGAGGACAGAACCCTCTAGACTCCATCATTCCAACATGGACATAGTGAGGACAGAACCCTCTAGACTCCATCATTCCAACATGGACACAGTGAGGACAGAACCCTCTAGACTCCATCATTCCAACATGGACACAGTGAGGACAGAACCCTCTAGGAGAGACAGCGAGATTAATTCGTGGCGGCGACGACTCGCCACGACGTATTTTTTTACGCCATGACGTAATCTTCATTTTCCGCCATGGCGAGTACAGAATCCGCCTTGGCGAGTACACAATCCGCCGTGGCGACGACTCGCCACGACCTATTTTTTCCGCCATGGCGTATTCTTCATTTTCCGCCATGGCGAGTACAGAATCCGCCTTGGCGAGTACACAATCCGCCGTGGCGACGACTCGCCACGACCTATTTTTTCCGCCATGGCGTATTCTTCATTTTCCGCCATGGCGAGTACAGAATCCGCCTTGGCGAGTACACAATCCGCTGTGGCGAATCCGCCATTGTTTATTTTTTTTTGCGTGCCCTGGTGCCGTGGTGCAGTCCTAGTAGTAGAATTCTCGGAATTATTTCATCCTCTGCTAGCGTAACGGCTAGCGCTCTCGCCCCTATAGTCAAGGCACCGTGCAGACACAGGTTCGATTCTTGCAAAAAGCAAACTTTTTTTTTTTTTAAAGTTCTTTTTTTACCCGTACATACAGTGTGTGTGTGTGCGTGCGTGCGTATACAGTGTGCGTGCGTGTATGCGTGCGTATACAGTGTGTGTGTGTGTGTGCGTGCGTGCTTCATCGTATTTATTATTATTATTATTATTATTATTAATATGCAGGTAATAATAATAAATACGATGAAGCACGCACGCACGCACGCGCACACACACACTGTATACGCACGCATACACGCACGCACACTGTATACGCACACACGCACACACACGGTATGTACGGGTAAAAAAATTACTTTAAAAAAAAAAAGTTTGCTTTTTGCAAGAATCGAACCTGTGTCTGCACGGTGCCTTGACTATAGGGGCGAGAGCGCTAGCCGTTACGCTAGCAGAGGATGAAATAATTCAGAGATCTGTGTGTGTATATGTTTGTGTGTGCGCGCAACGTTTATAAGAGAGAGAGAGAGAGAGAGAGAGGGGATGGGGGGGGGGGGTGAGTGACTCTCTCTCTCTCTCTCTCTCTCTCTCTCTCTCTCTCTCTTTTGCAATTGAGGTCCACGAGAGTGCTGCGTACCCCATAATGACGGTTTTACGCACAAAGCGCATGGATGGGGGGTGGGGTGTCGCTGCTTTTGTTATGTTTATTAATGTTAAAAGTCCACTGCAGGCTACAGGCTAATGGCTATTTGATTTACAAAATTATTAGTATTATAACCGCCGTCCCTCAGTGCGGGCCAGTTCGGTCTGACCCAGTTAGGGCCGGGCCGTGCCGGGGCTTCAAATTTCGGGCCCGATGAGAACTCTAAGCCTCTCCCAAACACTGCATATAGGACATTTTAATTTATATACAATTAATTTCTGGTCGGTCTGTCAGTCAGTCAGTCAGTGCAGAGCACACAAAATATATTGTGATATTTACATTGTCTTACTTACTGTTGTTTTTAAACTATAAATATAAAACTATTTGTTCATTCATTAATGCATTCATGTTCATTTGTTTTATTCATTTGTTTTATTCCTTTAATGTGATGTTGTCAAGGCAGTAAGATATTTGAAAACAAAGAAATGCATGTCACTTACGTCCAAATTTAAATTTCATTTTTATTTTTGCATTACAATAAAATCAATAATCGCATATACGTTCCGTGTTTGACTCAATGAGAATAGCATAATGTATCATACAGCGAATGAAAGCAAACTTCTCAAACATTATGGTGATTTCTTTTTAATGTTTGTACTTTATTCAGCATATGTAGAGTTTTTTTTGCTCTAAACACATTAATGCATGGATCAAAAGAAAAAATTCTAATGCACTCCGCATAATCCCGCAGATCTTCCTCCGGAATCACAGCAGAAAAAGTTTATTCATCACTGTCAGTCTGTGGAATAAAAAAAGGAATTACTTAAATCGTTTTCACAAGCATGTACGACTGTTATTTTCATATGATCATGAATAGTAAAAGATAACTATACCTCTTCTGCCACTTCTTCAACTGGCCTGGAAAAAATCGACCATTAATGTTGGATTATTGCACATATATATATACACTTCCCAAGATGAGCAATATCCTTAAAGATAATCAGTAATATTTAGAATCTATGTCATCAACCAAAACATTAATTCAAGAAAACATATATACCTTTCAAACATCAGTATTCTCTCTGCCTCTAATCGCGTTAGAGACTTGGATTTCATCAAAAACCGAATGGTGACCTGGTGAATAATGAAGAAATGACAAAGTCATAATTATGTTAAAAAGTTTACAAACACATGGATGATGAATGATGCATGCGTGCATAGAGAGAGAGAGATCGCTTAATAGGAAAATATATATTTTAACAATGACTACAACTAACCTCAGGCATCAGAACGTTTTTGTAAAATGATTTTTTCTTGGATTTATCTCCCGGAAATTCCTTTTCGAGTAAATCAGCAGTTTTGCTGTTGTCTTTCAAGTGTTTCAAGAATTTTTTTTTCTGAAATGAGAACATAAATACAATGATTAATTGTGATATGAACGTAATTCCAATTTATTTTCGGCTTTTGTTGTTATATAGCACACACATAGTTCATTACAATCATTAGTAATTTAGACCCCTTTTTTTTTCCTTTACCATTTCTGCTGATAGATTTCGAAGTGTCTGGTTGCTTGCATAAGCTTGTGCATAGCTTGCAAATGTCTTCTCATTCACAAAGGCATGGTATCGGTTACAAAACGTGTTCTCTTTCAAAATCTCTTTCGTCATTTTCTGTGATAACGAAATAAACAAAGTTGTGATCAGTGACATATGTTAATCAATCATATATGTTTAAATTAGATTATATCAATAATAATATAGTTACTGCACACCGTGATGTCCTTTGAAGTCACTTTTTTTTCCAAGCTTTCCAAACTGAAACTAATTTCGAACGTCCTAAAGTATAAACAATAATAGAGTTAATACATTGTAATGTACATTGCACACCATAATTTACAGATTTAACAATTACAGAAACCGTTAATTTTATATATAAGAATGTGGTTTTATTTTGAACAGTGCTACTTACAGTGAATCTGAACAACCGCAGTTGAATTCCCCTTTTTTCAACTTTTTTGTTTGTTTAGCATCTAGTCCAAGGCACTGATCGTGAATAACATTATTGCATGTACTACACATCAATGTTTCAACCTGACTCCTTTCTTTCCTTGTTCGTAGCTCAAACATACATGCCATCACAGAAGTTGACATGCATTTTGGATCCTCACGCTTCTGCTTTTTCTTTTTGGGGGGCTATTCCAACGGGAGGTGGACATTGGTGGTGTTAATTACTTTTACATTTATGTAATTAACATATGACATTTTCAATAAAGGTAACAAGTGCATTTTTTACTTGTTGTGATTGTTCCCCACTGCTTGTCTTCCTGGAAATCTCTTGAGAGTCTTGTGTATCCAATTCCGGCATTTTGGAACCCTTTTGCTATTTTCAGGGTAGGTGAAGTTATATTTTCAATTGTATTTATGAATCGCACCTATGACATTAAGACATTTTCATATAGTAATATTTATACGAAAACACAGTCTCATACCTTTGCAAATGTTTCTCCCCCCCCCTTTTCTTTAGCATCGGACTGAGCTGGTTGAGTTTCTTCAGAAGAGGAGGATGGTAGCTTTTTTCCCACGGTATAAGGGGCAGAAGTTAATTGCACTTTAATAATTGCACAATAATAATGAATATTATTCATTTATGACATTATACAAGAACATATCTTACGTTTCCTGCGATTTTGCTTCTTAAAACCATTTGGGGTTTTTGATTTTGTCTTTCTTCCACTGGCAACAGGAGAGACTGCGACGTTGCTAGCTGGATTTGCAAATCCTGATTTTTGGAAGACAAATTATCTGTCGCTGTCTCTCAAATGATCATGGTGTGTGTGTGTGTGTGTGTGTGTGTGTGTGTATTGGGGGGGGTGGGTAGATATTATTCAAATTGCATGTTTTCGCAGAGAAATGTGTCTTACCTCTTCTTCCTGCAGTCTAAAGTCCTGCAGTTGTGCCTCATCTGATATCAACAATTGACTTGCCAGATAATTTCGGATAATTTCTGTATGCGGCGGGTGCAAGTTTTCTGCGGCAACTTGGATTCCTGCTGCCTCGTGTTCCACCGCCTTTTAAGAACAAATAGAAATGCAATTAACTATACATTAAACACTATAATAAAAACGTATTAACATCGTTGCCTTGTGTGTGTGTGTGTGTGTGTGTGTGTGTGTGTGTGTGTGTGTGTATTTACCATGCAAACGAAAAGCCCGCAGCTAGTAGCATCGATTTGCCTCCAGTGTTCAGGAAAACGATATGTTTGTTTGGACACAATTCTCTCAAAGACTTCGTGATGTTTGTGCCAGCGGAATGCTTTTCTGAAATTGCAAGTATAGAAAAATGTTTTCATTATTTATATATATATATATATATATATATATATATATATATATAGCCAGATGTGTACACTCATGTTAAATAAGTATTTATTTGTGATACAACATGAGTAGTTATGTCCATATATGAGTAAACAAAATATTTCTTACTGCATCGTTGAGATGTATGGATTCAACGAAAATCTTCCGATAGAATCATATACTCTGATTTCTTCTGTCAGAAAGTCGACAACCTTGTGAAATTAAAACATTTTTTCAATTACAGTCATTTCAATGAATACCACTATCCCAAACGTGTCTTATAAAACGAGTATGATGAACTTTAGAAAATCACATCAGACAGATTTCTAAGTTTTTTATTATACATATATGTTAATATGCATTGATCAACATAATTATTATGTAGGCCTACTTACCCAAAGCACAAAGTGACTAGGCCTGTCGTCTGCTTTAAGACATGGCACTCCGAGGGGGAAGACAATGACGTCTGCATGCTGTGAATTGATAAAAAAATGTAATTGAATTACTTGTTAAACGTTTTACTTTACAATCAAATATCAAAGGAAAAAACCCTACCTACCTCAATATCTTTTATCCTCTTCTCCTGGACCCAATCAATGCTGTCTATATCCATAAGCCATGTTGACCATAGGAAGTCAGGAACCATCCCCCACTGCACTCAATGTACATGTAGTTATAAAACAGAATTATTAATTAAAATGCTACCAAAACATTTGACATACAGTATTAACGTTTAATTATTATAATTATTTACATTGCTTATTCACATTCAAACCTGACAGTGTTATTACCGTTGGACGGTTTCTTAGGATCTGCTTAGTCCTGAAGTTCAAAACCTGTATTCAGAATTATTATTAATATTTTTTTAGGTATAGACGTACATGCGTGCGTGTGCATTCGTGTGTGCGTATGCTTACGTCTCCTGTCAACCAGTCGTAAACCCTTTTGCCTTTGGGAGCTAAGACAAAGTCACTAGGTACAACCGTTTTGAAATCGTGCAGAGTCAGAATATATTCATCCAATCTGCGCAAGGTTGGCGATGGCAAATTAGGCTCCTCCTTTCGACAACAGATTGCCTGCAATTCCGTCTGTAAATATAAATGTAACGCATCAAATAAATGTATCAAAATCAGACATAATAATAATAGGTTCTGTTAAAAATTTCAGGGAAACAAAACACTAACTGACCTCTTGAGCCTTTGTAATTTTTAATTTCTCATATGGAAAACTGGAGGGTTCACTTTGCGGCGTCGGGTGACTTGGACACTTCTTATGAATAGGACTCGACTTGGAAGGTCCTGCAGGTGTTAGCTTTTGTGGTCCTTTTGGAAAATAGGTTAGGCCCAGTTATATACTTTGCATTTTTGATTATTCTTAATTATGAAAATGCTACCAGAAAAACCTGTTAAAAAAAAAAGTGAATAAAATAATTAATTAGTGAATGTTTGTATTTCAATTTAATTAATGTGCAGTCTAATTACCTTTTTGAATTAAAAGACCATTGGCTCCAACATCCAATATCTGTGAGGCCATCTTTTCGATTCTTTCTTTGAAAATCTGGTTAATTTTTAGATTTCTCATTTCGAGGTGAATTCGCATACTGAACATGAAAGAAGCTGGCTTCATTTCACAGAAAGAATAAAGTACAGAAGACAGCTCTCTGTTCAACTGTTCAGCTTTTGAAGAGTTGACTTTCGCTCGGAGTGAAGGACAAATATTTAAACTCCTCAGACGCTCCTCTGGGCGTGTTTGATTTTTCTCATGAAAACGGTCATAAATCGCATATCTGGACCTCGTCTTTGTGATAGGGTGTGGACTTATGAAACGATCGTGGTGATCCAATCCAACTTGAACTGGATGAGAATTCAAATTTTCCACCCAGTCTGGTTCGATGATCAGCTCTTTCACAAGAGCAAGCTGAACATTTTCGATCGTGTTTTCACAAAACCTGCCTTCATTTGGTTGAAAAAATCTGTGCTGATCTGAGCAGCGATTGCGCATGTGTCTAGACACCTGACCGGCGATGTCACACAAAAAAACAGTTGGAAAAGCACGAAGGCTTAATAACCCGTCAACATGATCTCTCGCGCTTTCTTTAAAAAACAAAAAGTTTAAGTAATAAACCACTCCGTGAGTGCAAGTGAAATGCAAAATGCCACCTGATATAGAGAGAGAGAGATAGAGAGATAAGCAATATAGATTACGAATTAAAATATATTCACTTTATGTTCAGATAACACTAGACGACAAAATATCCCAACTCTTTAAACGCCACCAGGTGGTCACCAGTTTAGTCTCTGAATGCCCATTATATATAAAGTAAGAAATAATTGAAAATGATATTATGCATGTAATGTGCATGTCATCCATATTTTGAAAATTCCTCTAATCTGGTGTACAGGTGATGACATGCACATTACATGCATAATATAATTACAAATTCTTTGACTTTATAATAGGCCTAAACTGGTGACCACCAGTTGGCGCTGAAAGAGTTGGGATATTTTTGGGGATACTGGTTAATGTGTATAATTAACATTTTCTTACCTCCAGCTTTTAGCAGTTTCAAGAACAGTTTTGGAAAGAGAATTTTGTAATTCAGTAATTCTTCCAAACGATGACGTAGATCCGGAACCGTCCCCTCGTCCGACACGCCCACATATGCGCACGCAGCTTCAAGCTGCTCACGCGTTGCCAGGCCCTTTATGATAAAACAAATATTGAATTAATTTCAATTAATTGTTAGACTACATATAGTCTAGATAACAAATCAATATAAAAAAATCACATTACATCAGCTCCTTCAAGCAATTCCAATACGGAAATTTCCTCTGTTTCAGTCAAATCAACTGAAGTGGTAGGCGTAGACTTATGTGGTTTCATTGATTTAAAACCCTCTGTTTTCGGTAAGACGTCCTGCAAACGTACACTTCTCCCCATCCACGGAGCTAGTGTTGAATAACCAGGAATCAACGAGTATGGATTTTTCTGGGCCTTGCCTGCAGAGCAAAAGTAATTGAAAATACCATGTTATTAATGTAACAGCAACCCGTACGTTGACAGACACTGTAATCTTAAATGAAATAGGCCATAGTCCTTCTTTAACATTTACCACAGATGAAACCTTCTGCTATCATCTCTTTATGCAATTCTGTCCACGAGGTTTCGACATCAATTTCTGCAGGTGGGGAGTAAGTGCCCTCGGGTCTCGCGAAATAATTCACTGTAAGATGTAATTATTCAGTTAGAATAACATTTTATCAAGCTTTTATAATTCTTTCAAAATGAAGATAGGTATTTCAATTAACTTTAACACGTCACTAAAAGTCAGATAGCATTGTCAGGTGGAGGTTAGATCAAAATTTGAACATTAATCTAATTTTATTAATTGTATTTGTTGTTTAATTGTGTGTTCGATCTTACTTGGGAGATCAAAGGCAACTTTGAAATCAGCGTCACAGATCAGTATCGGCGGTGCATGACCGCATCTAAGGCATGAATAATCAAACTCAAAGTCCATTAGAGAGAGAAAATGATGAAACGCTTTGCGAATCGTGGAATGATGTGTTTTTAGCCCGTTGAATAGTTCCAGCGCTTGTAACGTTCGTCCGGGAGCAGTGTCATTCTGTGTAAAGGATTAAAAAAGTGATTAAAAAAGTGCATTACATTGAAACTGAATAAACTCCTTACAATCAGTTATGCTCTGAGCCCAGTACTTCGGCCGCACAAACTCACACACACACACACACACACACACACACACACACACACACACACACACACACACACATTGAAAAATGACAGCTTTTGCTGCCAGTGACACAAAGAATGTACTTAATTACAGTTTAAAAATACTTACTGCCATAAAAGCCAACAGAAAAGATAAAAGTGGTATGGAAAGAAATATCTTATCGTTGAAGTTATGATAACCAAGCAAATACTGCTGGTAACGATAGTCCATTTTGCATTTCTTGCAGGTTTTGATGAACACAAGGCTGTCTGAATGGGAGAGATTTGGTTAGGCTATTCATTAAAATACAAATGTATTTAAAAAAAAAGTAGTATATTAGGAAAGTACATGTACCATTAATGGTTATTGTGAATTACCTTTGTTGATGCCTGTCATGGAATACACTGTTGCAGTGCCGTGCATCTTTTGCAACTCAAGAATTCCATTGCAGAAATGACACACATTTTCTGATGGAATAAATTCTGCAGGGATGGCCTGTTCCACAGTACGTAATCCCTTTGGCAGCGTATGATACGCAGGAATCTTTTTTTCTCTGTATAAGTATTCTGTCATTTTGCGAATTTTTTCTGGACTTGTGTCAGAATCGAGAGAGAGAGAACTTTCTTCAAGTTCAATTTCAACATCCTCTATGACATGTTCTGGCCCAACGTCTGACTCCTTAATCAATTCAATTTTTTCTTGAAATAGCCACCATGAACACATCATAGTGTGAATGCACCGCGGTTTGACATTGCAATGACATTTCCACCTGCCTTGTTTAACGTTAAACGTTACAATTGACCGGCCCAAAGGACACCAGTTGTCTTGAGTTGCACAGTGTACTGAAAAAAAGATTAAGTTTTTGGAAACTCCTATTTCATCATACAGAATGGGGTAAACGGCTACAGTGAGGTCTTCACGAGCGTTGTTTAATGCACTTGTGCACTGATCAATCCAATTTTGTGTTATCAACCTCTGAACTCTCATTTCAGCTAATGAAATTAATTCAAGTTTAGCTGGTTCTGTATATGTCAATGGTAGTCGTTTTAAGTGAATGCATTCAAACCCAGGGTTACCTGAAGAACGAAATATTTTTAGCATTTCTACACAGTCGGCATTTGTACATTCGCTGCCAACATGCGATTTTTTCACATGGATCGGAATTAAAGGCCCTCCAATTTCGTGATTCGGAGTTACATATATTCCTTTAATTGCGTCAACGCATTGCATTGGATAGCTAAGCGAGCCTCCGTGATGAGAAATTTCATGTTTTCTTAAATTACTAGAGTTAGAAAATGTGTGCTTGCAAATCGGGCATGACATTTTCAATTTTTTTCCTTCCTGAAGCCCAGAGTCATCGTCGTGACATTCTGGTACAGATACGCCTAAAATATGACAAGAGAAATATAACATAATTTGCATGTTTAATTACAGCAGCTGATTAAACACAACTTCAAAAGTTCAACATGATTTCATGCTGAAATCAATGTAAATAAATACCTGTTTCTTTTCGGAGTATGATATCCTCTGTTTAGTTAGTATGGGAAAAAAACATTTAAATTAATAATTGGTCTATTGTCACATTCCAATGGAATATGGCACACGAATAAACACACACACACACACACACACACACACACACACACAGACACACACACACAGACACACACACACACACACACACACACACACACACACACACACACACACACACACACACACACACACACACACACACACACACACACACACACACACACACACACACACACTCACACACACACACACACTACTGTAATTATGCATGCACAAACTTACTGTGTTTTCTCTTGAAGTGATCTCTGATTCCTAGCCATCGGTCATAAGCGACATTGTCACAAAATTCACAGTGATAATGTGATCTGTTTTGCATAAGTGTCTTGCCCCTACACCCACAAAAACAGCTAAGGACCACTCTTTCTGTATAAAAAAAAAAAAAAAAACAAATCAATGAAATGACACGGATGCATGCAGGGGGGGGGGGTGATATAGCAAGCAGGCCCTATAATAATACAGTATTATTATTATTATTATCATCATTATTATTATTATTATTATTATTAGTACATACCCTGTCCATTCGGATGCTTGTAGAATACCGCATTCTGAATGTGGATTTTGGACAGATGATCTAATGTCTGTAATGGTTTTTTTTTACCTTGCGTCTCTTTGCAAAATATGCATTCTTTGTCATCATCTGTTAATGCGATTATGTCATGGACACCGGAGTAGACTGTTTTTACTTCTGGAATATGAAAACACAGTAAAAAAAAATTAACTTCACTGCGTCTGCATGCAGTATTACATAATTAGCACTGAGTCAAGATTATAAAAAATGTCTTACCATCGGTGTTCGGGGGAGTCTTAGTTTTGGCACGAGCCATGTTGACGCCGTGATGTTGCCCACTTAATGCAGATGCTTTAAAGTGTTTTTATATGAATTGTCCAAGTTGTCCCGCCCCCAGGCCAACCCCGTTTGAGACTACAATTACACTTTGAAAATTGAAGAGTATTCTCTAAATAGATTATTTCAAATGAGGTTTATATATATATATATATATATATATATATATATATATATATATATATATATATATATATATAGACTAACACACTAAACACAAGCCTTTAGGTTTTAAACAGTTTTAAACACATAATTTGTAACACTTTTTAAACGTGTCACAGTGTTTAGATTATAAACAGAAGAACATGTTTAATCCCTGTAACACTTTTTAAACACATAAACGTGTTTAGTTTTTACAATCAAAGTCAGTCATATAGGTGTTTAGAATTTGAACACTAGGTGTTCTCGTGAGGTGTTTGAGTGAACTCGTGTTCTACTGTATTGTATGAATATTAATAAACACTTGGCATTTTATTATAAAACACATGGTGTTTAGGTTTAAACGCGTCACATGTTCCAGGGATTTACAGTGTAGATATATTTAAAAAAATACGGCAAAAATAAATAAATTCTGAATGCCTGGCTCCAAACCCTGGCCTAAAGCATCGATCGATCATTGATATGCACTGTTTCATGTATAGCAGAGCAGGACATTTTAACAACCCAAAACCTTTGTGTTATCACGAACAGAACACGAGACTGGGGCTGCATGCATGGTTTAAAATGATAAGCAATCAGGTTAATCAGGGCTGATTGCAATCATGGGAATGTAGTGTGTGTGTGTGAGAGCAAAAACCCCCTCTCGTTACTATAGTGTGGCATCTCAGAAGATAACACTGAGAAACATACGGCCTTTTTACACAGCCTGTTCAAGGTGTTACATGTTGCCCCATCATTGAGCATTTGTGTTCTTTGTAAAAACGTAAGAGGAATGGGGGTGCAGACGAATACAAAGTGACCTGGTATTCCTAAAGTAATCTAAGTAAATCATGCTTAAACGGTCAAACCTAACTAACCTTATTCCTAACCTTATCCTTCACCTCAGTAAAGCTATGCCTAAATCGAACCTATTCCTAAACGTAACCCCAGTAAAACTATACCTAACCCTAAACTTATTTCTAACCTTATTCTCAACGAGCTGTCGCCGTGAGGTCGGTGGAAAAAATCTGGGGCGAGATGGAATTGGGGCGACCTGTTACCGCGCAGACATTTGGAAAAGTAGGCCTACTCACATTTTGCACTTGAGTAAAAGTATATCAATACTGCAATACTGCAAGTCCGGAATTCAAAATGTACTTAAAGTACAAAAAGTACCAAGTACACTAAACCCAAGCGTTTAGGTTTTAAACAGTTTTAAACACGTAATTTGGCCCGGGAGAAGATTAACATGACACGAGACTTGGTCACATCAAAACGTTCACAAGGTTTATTACACTTACAGCAGCATATATAGTTTGGAAACTTCATGTCCTAATGACGTCACAGACTAGACATCACAATCATTGCCTGCCAGCAGCGGCCTTCAGCTCTAACACAGCTCCACTCTTATGTTACCATTCAGGCAGGCAGTACACCATACATACAAGTACATATCCGAACACAGTACCAAGTATCAGAACACTATAATTCAACAAGTGTGAGTCAGTGTGAGTGTGAGTGTGTGTGTGTGTGTGTGTGTGTGCGTGTGTGTGTGTGTGTGTGTGTGCGTGTTATTTACTTGTTTCTATGAGACATGGCTACAGCGTCTTTTTGGGCATACACCACGCATTCAACTCATTACTCATTTCAAATATAATATAATTATAATTTAAATTAAAATATAATTTTACTGGTGTTTCTCAATAGAAACAACTTATTTTGAGGCATGAAGGTGACAGCATGCAGTGCAATAGGAATAATTAACCCAAATTAACTCATATGTTGTCTTCTATGGTGCCAACCTTGAAGAAATGGTGAGAGATGTAATATAACGACCGTATGTCACGTGTCACGATGTCATGTGAACCAATGACTTCAAAGGATTGATTGATCAATCACTGATATAAAATGTTGGATGACATTTTAACAAGCCGGTCCTAAACTCTGTTTGTGCGTGCCTGCGTGTGTGTGCGTGTGTGTGTGTGCGTGTGTGTGCGTGTGTGTGTGTGCGTGTGTGTGTGTGTGTGTGTGTGTGTGTGTGTGTGTGTGTGTGTGTCCCAATAAAGTTTTTACGGATTCTAATGAAGGCCCCCAGCCCCCCCCAGGAAGTCGTTCTTATCAAACGAGCTTGTAGATTGGTTATTTTCACAATATTTATGTGGAACCATTCTGTAGCTTGTCTGCACGGTTCAAATATGATAACTTTGGAGGGTCACAGCCTGAAATGGTAGAGAACCACTGACTACCCAAGACGTTGAAAGACACATTTCCGAACAAAAATAAATTCAAAATCTATCTGGAGCCGCAAATAAAATGTACGCATTATAATGCAGCTTGCCAAACTTTATTATCTCCCGGGTTGCAACAAAAATAGCAGAAATTAGCATGCTTTCACTGGAAACGTTACTTTTGTTGTTGTTTGATAGCTGTCAATCTGCATTGGCTGCTGGAGTGTTGCCAAGTCTGTTTATTATAAGCGGCTTCTTTTTCTGTAAAGTTGCTTGTAAATATTAGTAGTAGCCGGTGCTTTTCTTGTTTCCAAAGGTTTCTCCTAATGTTGTTTAAACCAGTGATCCTCACACAGCACATTCCCATGTCAAGGATCTCCAGATGAATGCATTTGCCCAACTAAGGACGGCTAATACAAAAATGTAATTACATTTTTTCAAGATTACTTTTGAAAATAGCAGATCTACCAGCTCACAATGCATCACATTCATTCATTAAAACTATGAACTCTGACTGCAGGCGGATATATAATGATCAATAGAACAATGTGCAAGAAAATATTTAAAAAGATGGAAGTAGGCCTACTTTATATTTGTGGACAATCAAAATATGTTTTTTATTTTAATGTGTTGTCATTAAAATGAATCTGCATATGGCAGACTCACTATCTAGAAAATAAAAACATGGCACTTCATTTAAAATAGGTTATATGCGCTTATTTTGAGATTATTTTTATAGACCTATTTACTTGTTTCAATGAGACATGGCTACAGTGTCTTTTTGGGCATACACCACGCATTCAACTCATTACTCATTTCAAATATAATATAATTATAATTTAAATTAAAATATAATTTTACTGGTGTTTCTCAATAGAAACAACTTATTTTGAGGCATGAAGGTGACAGCATGCAGTGCAATAGGAATAATTAACCCAAATGTGACAAAGTCATATGTTGTCTTCTATGGTGCCAACCTTGAAGAAATGGTGAGAGATGTAATATAACGACCGTATGTCACGTGTCACGATGTCATGTGAACCAATGACTTCAAAGGATTGATTGATCAATCACTGATATAAAATGTTGGATGACATTTTAACAAGCCGGTCCTAAACTCTGTTTGTGCGTGCCTGCGTGTGTGTGTGTGTGTGTGTGTGTGTGTGTGTGTGTGTGTGTGTGTGTGTGTGTGTGTGTGTGTGTGTGTGTGTGTGTGTGTGTGTGTGTGACAAAAAGACAGATAAGAAAAGAAATAAAAGCCTTCTGAGTTTCTACAAAATCCTGCAGCATTCACAACACTCTGGAGAAACGGCGAGATCATCGCTCGCTCGCAGACAGCATACCGCAAGCTTTTTTAACCTTCCAATAAGGTAATTATAATTTCTAACAATATTTCTACTGAAATTGGCACTTTGCCGAGGAAATGTTTAGTTTTCTTGCATCATGTCAATTTTAATCAATTCATTGTACATTCAACAGGTTTACATCATCTATAGCCTACATACAGCTTTTAGCGTGGCAGAGAGAGGATAAAAAATTCCCAGGTCAGTAAAACGTAATCGCGTGTGTGTGTGTGTGTGTGTGTGTGTGTGTGTGTGTGTGAGATATTTAGCACAAGCTGACGTTGTGCATTTTGATGTAAACTATAAATAAAACATATTGTAAGCTGCATGTCAATTGTTTTACGCAATTGTAATAATAATTCAAATATATGTGCTCGTCTCTCCACCCAGCAGGTTGCATAACACGTTTTTCTGGATTCTGGAGAATTCGAATAACTTTTCTTGACGCAGATCACACATCCAAAAGTGAGTATTTATACTATATTTACTATACTAGGGCGCAATAAGCTAGGGGACGGAGGGGACGAATCCCCTGCCAGCGTCACATTGGTCCCCCCCAAATGAGTTTGGGGGTCCCCCTCTGGCTTGGGGGTCCCCCCCTTTATCCCCCCTGGCTCCAAAGTTATCTTAGGAGTAATACTTGTGAAATCCTGCGTTCATAAACGCGATATATTTTGAAGGGTATCTTTGATCCACCCCTGTCTAAATCCCAAAATAGTTTGGCCCATCTACCTTCGGGAAGTTGTTACACCGCCATCAGTGACCCAATGTGCTTTGCACTCTGTGGTGATTGCGTAATGATTCTAATAATACAGGAACAGTATTCAATAGGTCAGCACTTTTGGTGTCACGCACAACGCGTATTGACTAGATCGATAGGAGATGAATGAATATACTTTATCCTCTACTCTAGTACAGTGGTTCCCAAACCTTTTCGTGTCAAGGACCCCCAAATGGACACGTATTAGCCCGCGGACGGCCGGACCCCACTTTGGGATTTATATTATTATATTAGCCACTAATGAAAGCACAACTGTCAACACCAGGTATGGTGCAACTACATATTTAAAACATGCGAACCCTCTCCTCTCCTGAAAACTGCCCAGGTGTTGTACATTTTATATAGAATATGCTAACTTACATGAGGTCAGTGAGTTTTGACCTGTTTTAGGCGTTGCTGATAATGTGGTTAAACCTTTACGTTTTGGGAGGAGGTTTGGGAGGAGGAATCACAGCCAGGTAATTCATAATAATAATAACTGTGCCAAAGCAGTTTTGTATGTGCATTGAGTCACTGGAACAACCTCTCTGTAATCCGAGCCTAACCATAACCCCACGTTTTGGTGGTTAGACCCCCCCATCCCCCCCTCCCCTAGGGTGGTGGGGGGGACGGGGGGGACGGATTTTTCGGCTCTATATCCCCCCCTAGCGTTCGGTCAGTGTTGCGCCTTATTACTATATATATATATAGCAAATTAGTATAATTATTGAATGTGATTTATGTGCTTGTACATCACATTTTGGTGCTTGTACAATGCTAATTGTATGTTTTCTTTCTTTTATTCAAATTTCAATAGATTCAAATGGATTTCTGGATTATTGCATCTGCATTTTGCTTCTTGGCGTCAAGTCTGCAGGCCTCAGTGACGTTTTCAAAAGGACCAGACGCTGGAATCCTGCTAAGGGAACAACAAGGACTGCTAATTACAGAATGTAAATATATAACAAAAACAGTATATGCCAAATTTTCACCTACACATTACAGAGAGCTACAACGTCTAAATTTAAAACTTGAATCATGGGAGGTATTGGCAGAAAATGGTAATGGCGTGAATAAGCATAACCCCAACCTAGCATGGGATTCTACCGAAGTACTTGTGCGTCACGCAGACGCGGAAATTAGTTTGATGCTTACGCAATTAGATAAATTTGTAGTTACACAAGGAAAGACAACTTCATTACACATTGACAAAGCACCTGTTGTCAAGAAACGTGTTGTCAAGAAACGTAAGAAACGCTTCCTTGGCGTAATTCTAGGTCTAGCGGCGATGGCAGGAAGCATTATTAATATCGGTTATACAGGCATGAGTTTGAGGGTAATTAGATCACACCTCGATCGCCTGGAATATGATCTCCCAATTATTAGAAAAACAGTTAACTTGCACTCCACCCAAATTCAGGTCATTGCCACAACACTGAGTGACACTATAGCTATTGTTAATTCACACACTGACGTTTTAAATAAGACAATCAGTGAATTCACAATGTATAAAGGCATGCTGAAGACCGAACTTAGACATGTTTTTGTACTGCAAACTTTATTGACAGATCTTTTACGTGAAATGTCTAGCACGATGGAAAGTCTCGTGAACAGTCGTATACCGCCTTATTTGACATCCGTGGATACAATTACGAAAATAGTGAGTGCTTCTACTTCAGATCACTTGACAGAATCAGACATTCATCTGATATACTCACTAGGAACCACTGTTATATTACATGTTGACCCGGTGAAAATGGAACTGGTCTACCTGTTAATTTTACCTCTGATTCAGAAAAAAAATGTTTTTCGCCTCAAAGATGTAATTAATGTTGGATTTTGGCATAACAATGCTTTGATGCGTATCGATAGCCCCTCTTTAGTGGCGTACCATGACAATAACCCAGGACTGTATTTGGTACCGAATGTGAACATGTGTACAAGAACAAAAGACATTCATTTCATATGTGCTGGCAAAGTGTTCTTATTTGATAACACCGCAGGTATATGTGGATTAAATAAAATGGCAGAACAAAGTCAGTGTAATCTTCAGTCAATTCCCCAGCACATGGTAACGGAAACAACTGCAGAGATTGTTGACGGCAGATGGCTAGTTAGCACTCCTTTTAAAACGGCTACAGTAAATTACAATCGCCATGACACAACATCTACCATATCGTTACCAAATCAGACTTTTTTTGTGGCCATTAGCAATGATGCCATTGTACATATTGGAAACTTGGCGTTATTCCCATTGACAGATGACAATACGTATAATACTGAATTAGAATTGTCTACTTTTTTCACGGAACAACCGTTTGAGTTGGACCCCTTGACTAATTCTCAGTTAATGTCTGGAATCAAAAAAATTGAATTACAAGCATTAAATCAGGTTCTCGTCTCAAAACCAATGCCACTAGACACTCGCTTTCCAATTTCAGAATCATGGAATGACTCGCACACATTGCTTTTCACAATGATCCTATTTCTGTATTTTCTGTCCTCAATTGCAATTGTGGCTGCATGTTTTCTAAGACGGTCACTAATTAAGAAATGGTCCCAAAACGCAAAATATTATTCACAGGAGGAGCGTGTGCAGATTCAAAGAAACAATGTTTAAACCACTTGTGCCAAACACACATGGTTTTGCCTGCATGCATTTAATGCTTTATATGAGTGTCATTTTCTCTATAATGTAAATAAATGGTGGTTTTTGAAGTCCGGCTGGACACCACAGAAACATGCTATCAGTATAAGGGTATCCTAGTTGTATAATATTGTAGTAGTAGTAGTAGTAGTAGTAGGCTAGTAGTATTAACATTTTCAAAATGCATGTTTTAAATGGTAACCTTTTCAAGATGTGTTAGGATTTCATTGCATTTATTAATGATTATTAAATGATTAATGTAAGTGCTATGGATTATAAGAGCGTCTTCTAAATGCCTAACTAACGTGTAAATTGTAGGCCGTGATTTTCAAGATGTTTGTCTTGTAATGACGTTAGGAATACATGACTGAATGTGACAAACGTATATGCGATTATTGATTTTATTGTAATGCAAAAATAAAAATGAAATTTAAATTTGGACGTAAGTGACATGCATTTCTTTGTTTTCAAATATCTTACTGCCTTGACAACATCACATTAAAGGAATAAAACAAATGAATAAAACAAATGAACATGAATGCATTAATGAATGAACAAATAGTTTTATATTTATAGTTTAAAAACAACAGTAAGTAAGACAATGTAAATATCACAATATATTTTGTGTGCTCTGCACTGACTGACTGACTGACAGACCGACCAGAAATTAATTGTATATAAATTAAAATGTCCTATATGCAGTGTTTGGGAGAGGCTCATCGGGCCCGAAATTTGAAGCCCCGGCACGGCCCGGCCCTAACTGGGTCAGACCGAACTGGCCCGCACTGAGGGACGGCGGTTATAATACTAATAATTTTGTAAATCAAATAGCCATTAGCCTGTAGCCTGCAGTGGACTTTTAACATTAATAAACATAACAAAAGCAGCGACACCCCACCCCCCATCCATGCGCTTTGTGCGTAAAACCGTCATTATGGGGTACGCAGCACTCTCGTGGACCTCAATTGCAAAAGAGAGAGAGAGAGAGAGAGAGAGAGAGAGAGAGAGAGAGAGAGAGAGAGAGAGAGAGAGAGTCACTCACCCCCCCCCCCCATCCCCTCTCTCTCTCTCTCTCTCTCTCTTATAAACGTTGCGCGCACACACAAACATATACACACACAGATCTCTGAATTATTTCATCCTCTGCTAGCGTAACGGCTAGCGCTCTCGCCCCTATAGTCAAGGCACCGTGCAGACACAGGTTCGATTCTTGCAAAAAGCAAACTTTTTTTTTTTAAAGTAATTTTTTTACCCGTACATACCGTGTGTGTGCGTGTGTGCGTATACAGTGTGCGTGCGTGTATGCGTGCGTATACAGTGTGTGTGTGCGCGTGCGTGCGTGCGTGCTTCATCGTATTTATTATTATTACCTGCATATTAATAATAATAATAATAATAATAATAAATACGATGAAGCACGCACGCACACACACACACACACTGTATACGCACGCATACACGCACGCACACTGTATACGCACGCACGCACACACACACACACTGTATGTACGGGTAAAAAAAGAACTTTAAAAAAAAAAATAGTTTGCTTTTTGCAAGAATCGAACCTGTGTCTGCACGGTGCCTTGACTATAGGGGCGAGAGCGCTAGCCGTTACGCTAGCAGAGGATGAAATAATTCCGAGAATTCTACTACTAGGACTGCACCACGGCACCAGGGCACGCAAAAAAAAATAAACAATGGCGGATTCGCCACAGCGGATTCTGTACTCGCCAAGGCGGATTCTGTACTCGCCATGGCGGAAAATGAAGAATACGCCATGGCGGAAAAAATAGGTCGTGGCGAGTCGTCGCCACGGCGGATTGTGTACTCGCCAAGGCGGATTCTGTACTCGCCATGGCGGAAAATGAAGAATACGCCATGGCGGAAAAAATAGGTCGTGGCGAGTCGTCGCCACGGCGGATTCTGTACTCGCCATGGCGGATTCTGTACTCGCCATGGCGGAAAATGAAGAATACGCCATGGCGGAAAAAATAGGTCGTGGCGAGTCGTCACCGCCACGAATTGATCTCGCTGTCTCTCCAAATATGTCCACACATATACTGTAGGCTAATAATTATAGCTTTCTG